>NW_027043356.1:0-140971 GCF_036013475.1 Columba livia | reverse complement strand
AATGACAGCCCAAATAAAGGGGAAAGAAAGCCCAAAGAAAGGGGAAAGAAAGCCCAAAGAAAGGGGAAAGAAAGCCCAAAGAAAGCCCAAAGAAAGCCCAAAGAAAGGGGAAAGAAAGCTCAAAGAAAGCCCAAAGAAATGGGAAAGAAAGCCCAAAGAAAGGGGAAAGAAAGCCCAAAGAAAGGGGAAAGAAAGCCCAAAGAAAGGGGAAAGAAAGCCCAAAGAAAGGGGAATGACAGCCCAAATAAAGGGGAAAGAAAGCCCAAAGAATGGGGAAAGAAAGCCCAAGAAAGCCCAAAGAAAGCCCAAAGAAAGTGGAAAGAAAGGGGAAAGAAAGCCCAAAGAAAGCCCAAAGAAAGGGGAAAGAAAGCCCAAAGAAAGGGGAAAGAAAGCCCAAAGAAAGCCCAAAGAAAGCCCAAAGAAAGCCCAAAGAAAGCCCAAAGAAAGCCCAAAGAAAGCCCAAAGAAAGCCCAAAGAAAGCCCAAAGAAAGCCCAAAGAAAGCCCAAAGAAAGCCCAAAGAAAGGGGAAAGAAAGCCCAAAGAAAGGGGAATGACAGCCCAAAGAAAGCCCAAAGAAAGCCCAAAGAAAGCCCAAAGAAAGCCCAAAGAAAGCCCAAAGAAAGGGGAAAGAAAGCCCAAAGAAAGGGGAAAGAAAGGGCAAAGAAAGCCCAAAGAAAGCCCAAAGAAAGCCCAAAGAAAGTGGAAAGAAAGGGGAAAGAAAGCCCAAAGAAAGCCCAAGGAAAGCCCAAAGAAAGGGGAAAGAAAGCCCAAAGAAAGGGGAATGACAGCCCAAAGAAAGGGGAAAGAAAGCCCAAAGAAAGGGGAAAGAAAGCCCAAAAAAAGGGGAAAGAAAGCCCAAAGAAAGGGGAAAGAAAGCCCAAGAAAGCCCAAAGAAAGCGGAAAGAAAGGGGAAAGAAAGCCCAAAGAAAGCACAAAGAAAGCCCAAGGAAAGCCCAAAGAAAGTGGAAAGAAAGCCCAAAGAAAGGGGAAAGAAAGCCCAAAGAAATCCCAAAGAAAGCCTAAAGAAAGCTCAAAGAAAGGGGAAAGAAATCCCAAAGAAAGGGGAAAGAAAGCCCAAAGAAAGCCCAAAGAAAGCCCATATAAAGGGGAAAGAAAGGGGAAAGAAAGCCCAAAGAAAGGGGAAAGAAAGCCCAAAGAAAGGGGAAAGAAAGGGGAAAGAAAGCCAAAAGAAAGGGGAAAGAAAGGGGAAAGAAAGCCCAAAGAAAGCCCAAAGAAAGGGGAAAGAAAGCCCAAAGAAACCCCAAAGAAAGGGGAAAGAAAGCCCAAAGAAACCCCAAAGAAAGGGGAAAGAAAGCCCAAAGAAAGGGGAAAGAACGCCCAAGGAAAGGGGAAAGAAAGCCCAAAGAAAGGGGAAATAAAGCCCAAAGAAAGGGGAAAGAAAGCCCAAAGAAAGGGGAAAGAAAGCCCAGAGAAAGCCCAAAGAAAGGGGAAAGAAAGGGGAAAGAAAGCCCAAAGAAAGGGGAAAGAAAGCCCAGAGAAAGCCCAAAGAAAGGGGAAAGAAAGGGGAAAGAAAGCCCAAAGAAAGCCCAAAGAAAGGGGAAAGAAAGCCCAAAGAAAGGGGAAAGAAAGCCCAAAGAAAGGGGAAAGAAAGCCCAAAGAAAGGGGAAAGAAAGCCCAAAGAAAGGGGAAAGACAGCCCAAAGAAAGCCCAAAGAAAGGGGAAAGAAAGCCCAAAGAAAGGGAAAGAAAGCTCAAAGAAAGCCCAAAGAAAGGGGAAAGAAAGCCCAAAGAAAGGGGAAAGAAAGCCCAAAGAAAGGGGAAAGAAAGCCCAAAGAAAGGGGAAAGAAAGCCCAGAGAAATCCCAAAGAAAGCCCAAAGAAAGCCCAAAGAAAGGGGAAAGAAAGCCCAAAGAAAGGGGAATGACAGCCCAAAGAAAGGGGAAAGAAAGCCCAAAGAAAGGGGAAAGAAAGCCCGAAGAAAGCCCAAAGAAAGCCCAAAGAAAGTGGAAAGAAAGGGGAAAGAAAGCCCAAAGAAAGGCCAAAGAAAGCTCAAGGAAAACCCAAAGAAAGGGGAAAGAAAGCCCAAAGAAAGCCCAAGGAAAGCCCAAAGAAAGGGGAAAGAAAGCCCAAAGAAAGGGGAAAGAAAGCCCAAAGAAAGCCCAAAGAAAGCCCAAAGAAAGCCCAAAGAAAGTGGAAAGAAAGGGGAAAGAAAGCCCAAAGAAAGCCCAAGGAAAGCCCAAAGAAATGGGAAAGAAAGCCCAAAGAAAGGGGAATGACCGCCCAAAGAAAGGGGAAAGAAAGCCCAAAGAAAGGGGAAAGAAAGCGCAAAGAAAGGAGAAAGAAAGCCCAAAGAAAGGGGAAAGAAAGGGGAAAGAAAGCCCAAAGAAAGGGGAAAGAAAGCCCAAAGAAAGGGGAAAGAAAGCCCAAAGAAAGGGGAAAGAAAGCCCAGAGAAAGCCCAAAGAAAGCCCAAAGAAAGCCCAAAGAAAGCCCAAAGAAAAGGGAAAGAAAGCCCGAAGAAAGGGGAAAGAAAGCCCAAAGAAAGGGGGAAGAAAGCCCAAAGAAAGCCCAAAGAAAGGGGAAAGAAAGCGCAATGAAAGGGGAAAGAAAGCCCAAAGAAAGGGGAAATAAAGCCCATAGAAAGGGGAAAGAAAGCCCAAAGAAAGGGGGAAGAAAGCCCAGAGAAATCCCAAAGAAAGCCCAAAGAAAGCCCAAAGAAAAGGGAAAGAAAGCCCAAAGAATGGGGAAAGAAAGCCCAAAGAAAGGGGAATGACAGCCCAAAGAAAGGGGAGAGAAAGCCCAAAGAAAGGGGAAAGAAAGCCCAAAGAAAGCCCAAAGAAAGCCCAAAGAAAGTGGAAAGAAAGGGGAAAGAAAGCCCAAAGAAAGGCCAAAGAAAGCTCAAGGAAAGCCCAAAGAAAGGGGAAAGAAAGCCCAAAGAAAGGGGAATGACAGCCCAAAGAAAGGGGAAAGAAAGCCCAAAGAAAGGGGAAAGAAAGCCCAAAGAAAGGGGAAAGAAAGCCCAAAGAAAGCCCAAAGAAAGCCCAAAGAAAGCCCAAAGAAAGTGGAAAGAAAGGGGAAAGAAAGCCCAAAGAAAGGGGAATGACAGCCCAAAGAAAGGGGAAAGAAAGCCCAAAGAAAGGGGAAAGAAAGCCCAAAGAAAGGAGAAAGAAAGCCCAAAGAAAGGGGAAAGAAAGGGGAAAGAAAGCCCAAAGAAAGGGGAAAGAAAGGGGAAAGAAAGCCCAAAGAAAGCCCAAAGAAAGGGGAAAGAAAGCCCAAAGAAACCCCAAAGAAATGGGAAAGAAAGCCCAAAGAAACCCCAAAGAAAGGGGAAAGAAAGCCCAAAGAAAGGGGAAAGAAAGCGCAATGAAAGGGGAAAGAAAGCCCAAAGAAAGGGGAAATAAAGCCCAAAGAAAGGGGAAAGAAAGCCCAAAGAAAGGGGGAAGAAAGCCCAAAGAAAGCCCAAAGAAAGGGGAAAGAAAGGGGACAGAAAGCCCAAAGAAAGCCCAAAGAAAGCCCAAAGAAAGGGGAAAGAAAGCCCAAAGAAAGCCCAAAGAAAGGGGAAAGAAAGCGCGAAGAAAGCCCAAAGAAAGAGGAAAGAAAGCCCAAAGAAAGGGGAAAGAAAGTCCAAGGAAAGGGGAAAGAAAGCCCAAAGAAAGGGGAAAGACACCCCAAAGAAAGCCCAAAGAAAGGGGAAAGAAAGCCCAAAGAAAGGGGAAAGAAAGCTCAAAGAAAGCCCAAAGAAATGGGAAAGAAAGCCCAAAGAAAGGGGAAAGAAAGCCCAAAGAAAGGGGAAAGAAAGCCCAAAGAAGGGGAAAGAAAGCCCAAAGAAAGGGGAAAGAAAGCCCAAAGAAAGGGGAATGACAGCCCAAAGAAAGGGGAAAGAAAGCCCAAAGAAAGGGGAAAGAAAGCCCAAAGAAAGTGGAAAGAAAGCCCAAAGAAAGTGGAAAGAAAGGGGAAAGAAAACCAAAGAAAGCCCAAAGAAAGCCAAAGGAAAGCCCAAAGAAAGGGGAAAGAAAACCCAAAGAAAGGGGAAAGAAAGCCCAAAGAAAGGGGAAAGAAAGCCCAAAGAAAGCCCAAAGAAAGCCCCAAGAAAGGGGAAAGAAAGTGGAAAGAAAGGGGAAAGAAAGCCCAAGGAAAGCCCAAAGAAAGGGGAAAGAAAGCCCAAAGAAAGGGGAATGACCGCCCAAAGAAAGGGGAAAGAAAGCCCAAAGAAAGGGGAAAGAAAGCGCAAAGAAAGGAGAAAGAAAGCCCAAAGAAAGGGGAAAGAAAGGGGAAAGAAAGCCCAAAGAAAGGGGAAAGAAAGCCCAAAGAAAGGGGGAAAGAAAGCCCAAAGAAAGGGGAAAGAATTCCCAGAGAAAGCCCAAAGAAAGCCCAAAGAAAGCCCAAAGAAAGCCCCAAAGAAAAGGGAAAGAAAGCCCGAAGAAAGGGGAAAGAAAGCCCAAAGAAAGGGGGAAGAAAGCCCAAAGAAAGCCCAAAGAAAGGGGAAAGAAAGCGCAATGAAAGGGGAAAGAAAGCCCAAAGAAAGGGGAAATAAAGCCCATAGAAAGGGGAAAGAAAGCCCAAAGAAAGGGGGAAGAAAGCCCAGAGAAATCCCAAAGAAAGCCCAAAGAAAGCCCAAAGAAAAGGGAAAGAAAGCCCAAAGAATGGGGAAAGAAAGCCCAAAGAAGGGGAATGACAGCCCAAAGAAAGGGGAAAGAAAGCCCAAAGAAAGGGGAAAGAAAGCCCAAAGAAAGCCCAAAGAAAGCCCAAAGAAAGTGGAAAGAAAGGGGAAAGAAAGCCCAAAGAAAGGCCAAAGAAAGCTCAAGGAAAGCCCAAAGAAAGGGGAAAGAAAGCCCAAAGAAAGGGGAATGACAGCCCAAAGAAAGGGGAAAGAAAGCCCAAGAAAGGGGAAAGAAAGCCCAAAGAAAGGGGAAAGAAAGCCCAAAGAAAGCCCAAAGAAAGCCCAAAGAAAGCCCAAAGAAAGTGGAAAGAAAGGGGAAAGAAAGCCCAAAGAAAGGGGAATGACAGCCCAAAGAAAGGGGAAAGAAAGCCCAAAGAAAGGGGAAAGAAAGCCCAAAGAAAGGAGAAAGAAAGCCCAAAGAAAGGGGGAAAGAAAGGGGAAAGAAAGCCCAAAGAAAGGGGAAAGAAAGGGGAAAGAAAGCCCAAAGAAAGCCCAAAGAAAGGGGAAAGAAAGCCCAAAGAAACCCCAAAGAAATGGGAAAGAAAGCCCAAAGAAACCCCCAAAGAAAGGGGGAAAGAAAGCCCAAAGAAAGGGGAAAGAAGCGCAATGAAAGGGGACAGAAAGCCCAAGAAAGGGGAAATAAAGCCCAAAGAAAGGGGAAAGAAAGCCCAAAGAAAGGGGGAAGAAAGCCCAAAGAAAGCCCAAAGAAAGGGGAAAGAAAGGGGACAGAAAGCCCAAAGAAAGCCCAAAGAAAGGGGAAAGAAAGCCCAAAGAAAGCCCAAAGAAAGCGCGAAGAAATCCCAAAGAAAGGGGAAAGAAAGCCCAAAGAAAGGGGGAAAGAAAGTCCAAGGAAAGGGGAAAGAAAGCCCAAAGAAAGGGGAAAGACACCCCAAAGAAAGCCCAAAGAAAGGGGAAAGAAAGCCCAAAGAAAGGGGAAAGAAAGCTCAAAGAAAGCCCAAAGAAATGGGAAAGAAAGCCCAAAGAAGGGGAAAGAAAGCCCAAAGAAAGGGAAAGAAAGCCCAAAGAAAGGGGAAAGAAAGCCCAAAGAAAGGGGAATGACAGCCCAAATAAAGGGGAAAGAAAGCCCAAAGAAAGGGGAAAGAAAGCCCAAAGAAAGGGGAAAGAAAGCCCAAAGAAAGTGGAAAGAAAGCCCAAAGAAAGTGGAAAGAAAGGGGAAAGAAAACCAAAGAAAGCCCAAAGAAAGCCCAAGGAAAGCCCAAAGAAAGGGGAAAGAAAACCCAAAGAAAGGGGAAAGAAAGCCCAAAGAAAGCCCAAAGAAAGCCCAAAGAAAGCCCACAGAAAGGGGAAAGAAAGTCCAAAGAAAGGGGAAAGAAAGCTCAAAGAAAGCCCAAAGAAAGGGGAAAGAAAGCCTAAAGAAAGGGGAAAGAAAGGGGAAAGAAGCCAAAAGAAAGGGGAAAGAAAGCCCAAAGAAAGCCCAAAGAAAGCCCAAATAAATGGGAAAGAAAGGGGAAAGAAAGCCCAAAGAAAGGGGAAAGAAAGCAAAAAAGAGAGCCCAAGGAAAGGGGAAAGAAAGGGGAAAGAAAGCCCAAAGAAAGGGGAAAGAAAGCCCAAAGAAAGGGGAAAGAAAGCCCAAAGAAAGGGGAAAGAAAGGGGAAAGAAAGCCAAAAGAAAGGGGAAAGAAAGGGGAAAGAAGCCCAAAGAAAGCCCAAAGAAAGGGGAAAGAAAGCCCAAAGAATCCCCAAAGAAAGGGGAAAGAAAGCCCCAAAGAAACCCCAAAGAAAGGGGAAAGAACGCCCAAGGAAAGGGGAAAGAAAGCCCAAAGAAAGGGGAAATAAAGCCCAAAGAAAGGGGAAAGAAAGCCCAAAGAAAGGGGAAAGAAAGCCCAGAGAAAGCCCAAAGAAAGGGGAAAGAAAGGGGAAAGAAAGCCCAAAGAAAGGGGAAAGAAAGCCCAAAGAAAGGGGAAGAGAAAGCCCAAAGAAAGGGGAAAGAAAGCCCAAAGAAAGGGGAAAGAAAGCCCAAAGAAAGGGGAAAGACAGCCCAAAGAAAGCCCAAAGAAAGCGGAAAGAAAGCCCAAAGAAAGGGGAAAGAAAGCTCAAAGAAAGCCCAAAGAAAGGGGAAAGAAAGCCCCAAAGAAAGGGGAAAGAAAGCCCAAAGAAAGGGGAAAGAAAGCCCAAAGAAAGGGAAAAGAAAGCCCAGAGAAATCCCAAAGAAAGCCCAAAGAAAGCCCAAAGAAAGGGGAAAGAAAGCCCAAAGAAAGGGGAATGACAGCCCAAAGAAAGGGGAAAGAAAGCCCAAAGAAAGGGGAAAGAAAGCCCAAAGAAAGCCCAAAGAAAGCCCAAAGAAAGTGGAAAGAAAGGGGAAAGAAAGCCCAAAGAAAGGCCAAAGAAAGCTCAAGGAATCCCAAAGAAAGGGGAAAGAAAGCCCAAAGAAAGGGGAATGACAGCCCAAAGAAAGGGGAAAGAAAGCCCAAAGAAAGGGGAAAGAAAGCCCAAAGAAAGCCCAAAGAAAGCCCAAAGAAAGCCCAAAGAAAGCCCAAAGAAAGTGGAAAGAAAGGGGAAAGAAAGCCCAAAGAAAGCCCAAGGAAAGCCCAAAGAAAGGGGAAAGAAAGCCCAAAGAAAGGGGAATGACCGCCCAAGAAAGGGGAAAGAAGCCCAAAGAAAGGGGAAAGAAAGCGCAAAGAAAGGGGAAAGAAAGCCCAAAGAAAGGGGGAAAGTAAAGGGGAAAGAAAGCCCAAAGAAAGGGGAAAGAAAGCCCAGAGAAAGCCCAAAGAAAGCCCAAAGAAAGCCCAAAGAAAGCCCAAAGAAAGGGGAAAGAAAGGGGAAAGAAAGCCCAAAGAAAGGGGGAAAGAAAGGGCAAAGAAAGCCCAAAGAAAGCCCAAAGAAAGCGCAAAGAAAGTGGAAAGAAATGGGAAAGAAAGCCCAAAGAAAGCCCAAGGAAAGCCCAAGGAAAGCCCAAAGAAAGGGGAAAGAAAGCCCAAAGAAAGGGGAATGACAGCCCAAAGAAAGGGGAAACAAAGCCCAAAGAAAGGGGAAAGAAAGCCCAAAAAAGGGGAAAGAAAGCCCAAAGAAAGGGGAAAGAAAGCCCAAGAAAGCCCAAAGAAAGCGGAAAGAAAGGGGAAGAAAGCCCAAAGAAAGCACAAAGAAAGCCCAAGGAAAGCTCAAAGAAAGTGGAAAGAAAGCCCAAAGAAAGGGGAAAGAAAGCCCAAAGAAATCCCAAAGAAAGCCTAAAGAAAGCTCAAAGAAAGGGGAAAGAAATCCCAAAGAAAGGGGAAAGAAAGCCCAAAGAAGCCCAAATAAAGGGGAAAGAAAGGGGAAAGAAAGCCCAAAGAAAGGGGAAAGAAAGCAAAAAAGAGAGCCCAAGGAAAGGGGAAAGAAAGGGGAAAGAAAGCCCAAAGAAAGGGGAAAGAAAGCCCATAGAAAGGGGAAAGAAAGCCCAAAGAAAGGGGAAAGAAAGGGGAAGAAAGCCAAAGAAAGGGGAAAGAAAGGGAAAGAAAGCCCAAAGAAAGCCCAAAGAAAGGGGAAAGAAAGCCCAAAGAAACCCCAAAGAAAGGGGAAAGAAAGCCCAAAGAAACCCCAAAGAAGGGGAAAGAAAGCCCAAAGAAAGGGGAAAGAACGCCCAAGGAAAGGGGAAAGAAAGCCCAAAGAAAGGGGAAATAAAGCCAAAGAAAGTGAGTGGAAAGAAAGCCCAAAGAAAGGGGAAAGAAAGCCCAGAGAAGCCAAAGAAAGGGGAAAGAAATGGGGAAAAAAGCCCAAAGAAAGCCCAAAGAAAGGGGAAAGAAAGCCCAAAGAAAGGGGAAAGAAAGCCCAAAGAAAGGGAAAGAAAGCCCAAAGTAAGGGGAATGACAGCCCAAAGAAAGGGGAAAGAAAGCCCAAAGAAGGGGAAAGAAAGCCCAAAGAAAGCCCAAAGAAAGCCCAAAGAAAGTGGAAAGAAAGGGGAAAGAAAGCCCAAAGAAAGGCCAAAGAAAGCTCAAGGAAAGCCCAAAGAAAGGGGAAAGAAAGCCCAAAGAAAGGGGAATGACAGCCCAAAGAAAGGGGAAAGAAAGCCCAAAGAAAGGGGAAAGAAAGCCCAAAGAAAGCCCAAAGAAAGCCCAAAGAAAGCCCAAGAAAGTGGAAAGAAAGGGGAAAGAAAGCCCAAAGAAAGCCCAAGGAAAGCCCAAAGAAAGGGGAAACAAAGCCCAAAGAAAGCCCAAGGAAAGCCCAAAGAAAGGGGAAAGAAAGTCCAAAGAAAGGGGAAAGAAAGCGCAAAGAAAGGAGAAAGAAAGCCCAAAGAAAGGGGAAAGAAAGGGAAAGAAAGCCCAAAGAAAGGGGGAAAGAAAGCCCAAAGAAAGGGGAAAGAAAGCCCAAAGAAAGGGGAAAGAAAGCCCAGAGAAAGCCCAAAGAAAGCCCAAAGAAAGCCCAAAGAAAGCCCAAAGAAAAGGGAAAGAAAGCCCGAAGAAAGGGGAAAGAAAGCCCCAAAGAAAGGGGGAAGAAAGCCCAAAGAAAGCCCAAAGAAAGGGGAAAGAAAGCGCAATGAAAGGGGAAAGAAAGCCCAAAGAAAGGGGAAATAAAGCCCATAGAAAGGGGAAAGAAAGCCCAAAGAAAGGGGGAAGAAAGCCCAGAGAAATCCCAAAGAAAGCCCAAAGAAAGCCCAAAGAAAAGGGAAAGAAAGCCCAAAGAATGGGGAAAGAAAGCCCAAAGAAAGGGGAATGACAGCCCAAAGAAAGGGGAAAGAAAGCCCAAAGAAAGGGGAAAGAAAGCCCAAAGAAAGCCCAAAGAAAGCCCAAAGAAAGTGGAAAGAAAGGGGAAAGAAAGCCCAAAGAAAGGCCAAAGAAAGCTCAAGGAAAGCCCAAAGAAAGGGGAAAGAAAGCCCAAAGAAAGGGGAATGACAGCCCAAAGAAAGGGGAAAGAAAGCCCAAAGAAAGGGGAAAGAAAGCCCAAAGAAAGGGGAAAGAAAGCCCAAAGAAAGCCCAAAGAAAGCCCAAAGAAAGCCGAAAGAAAGTGGAAAGAAAGGGGAAAGAAAGCCCAAAGAAAGGGGAATGACAGCCCAAAGAAAGGGGAAAGAAAGCCCAAAGAAAGGGGAAATAAAGCCCAAAGAAAGGAGAAAGAAAGCCCAAAGAAAGGGGAAAGAAAGGGGAAAGAAAGCCCAAAGAAAGGGGAAAGAAAGGGGAAAGAAAGCCCAAAGAAAGCCCAAAGAAAGGGGAAAGAAAGCCCAAGAAACCCCAAAGAAATGGGAAAGAAAGCCCAAAGAAACCCCAAAGAAAGGGGAAAGAAAGCCCAAAGAAAGGGGAAAGAAAGCGCAATGAAAGGGGAAAGAAAGCCCAAAGAAAGGGGAAATAAAGCCCAAAGAAAGGGGAAAGAAAGCCCAAAGAAAGGGGGAAGAAAGCCCAAAGAAAGCCCAAAGAAAGGGGAAAGAAAGGGGACAGAAAGCCCAAAGAAAGCCCAAAGAAAGCCCAAAGAAAGGGGAAAGAAAGCCCAAAGAAAGCCCAAAGAAAGGGGAAAGAAAGCGCGAAGAAAGCCCAAAGAAAGGGGAAAGAAAGTCCAAGGAAAGGGGAAAGAAAGCCCAAAGAAAGGGGAAAGACACCCCAAAGAAAGCCCAAAGAAAGGGGAAAGAAAGCCCAAAGAAAGGGGAAAGAAAGCTCAAAGAAAGCCCAAAGAAATGGGAAAGAAAGCCCAAAGAAATGGGAAAGAAAGCCCAAAGAAAGGGGAAAGAAAGCCCAAAGAAAGGGGAAAGAAAGCCCAAAGAAAGGGGAAAGAAAGCCCAAAGAAAGGGGAATGACAGCCTAAAGAAAGGGGAAAGAAAGCCCAAAGAAAGGGGAAAGAAAGCCCACAGAAAGGGGAAAGAAAGCCCAAAGAAAGGGGAAAGAAAGCTCAAAGAAAGCCCAAAGAAAGGGGAAAGAAAGCCCAAAGAAAGGGGAAAGAAAGGGGAAAGAAAGCCAAAAGAAAGGGGAAAGAAAGCCCAAAGAAAGCCCAAAGAAAGCCCAAATAAATGGGAAAGAAAGGGGAAAGAAAGCCCAAAGAAAGGGGAAAAAAAAGCAAAAAAGAGAGCCCAAGGAAAGGGGAAAGAAAGGGGAAAGAAAGCCCAAAGAAAGGGGAAAGAAAGCCCAAAGAAAGGGGAAAGAAAGTCCAAAGAAAGGGGAAAGAAAGGGGAAAGAAAGCCATAAGAAAGGGGAAAGAAAGGGGAAAGAAAGCCCAAAGAAAGCCCAAAGAAAGGGGAAAGAAAGCCCAAAGAAACCCCAAAGAAAGGGGAAAGAAAGCCCAAAGAAACCCCAAAGAAAGGGGAAAGAAAGCCCAAAGAAAGGGGAAAGAACGCCCAAGGAAAGGGGAAAGAAAGCCCAAAGAAAGGGGAAATAAAGCCCAAAGAAAGGGGAAAGAAAGCCCAAAGAAAGGGGAAAGAAAGCCCAGAGAAAGCCCAAAGAAAGGGGAAAGAAAGGGGAAAGAAAGCCCAAAGAAAGTCCAAAGAAAGGGGAAAGAAAGCCCAAAGAAAGGGGAAAGAAAGCCCAAAGAAAGGGGAAAGAAAGCCCAAAGAAAGGGGAAAGACAGCCCAAAGAAAGCCCAAAGAAAGGGGAAAGAAAGCCCAAAGAAATGGGAAAGAAAGCTCAAAGAAAGCCCAAAGAAAGGGGAAAGAAAGCCCAAAGAAAGGGGAAAGAAAGCCCAAAGAAAGGGGAAAGAAAGCCCAAAGAAAGGGGAAAGAAAGCCCAGAGAAATCCCAAAGAAAGCCCAAAGAAAGCCCAAAGAAAGGGGAAAGAAATCCCAAAGAAAGGGGAATGACAGCCCAAAGAAAGGGGAAAGAAAGCCCAAAGAAAGGGGAAAGAAAGCCCAAAGAAAGCCCAAAGAAAGCCCAAAGAAAGTGGAAAGAAAGGGGAAAGAAAGCCCAAAGAAAGGCCAAAGAAAGCTCAAGGAAAGCCCAAAGAAAGGGGAAAGAAAGCCCAAAGAAAGGGGAATGACAGCCCAAAGAAAGGGGAAAGAAAGCCCAAAGAAAGGGGAAAGAAAGCCCAAAGAAAGCCCAAAGAAAGCCCAAAGAAAGCCCAAAGAAAGCCCAAAGAAAGTGGAAAGAAAGGGGAAAGAAAGCCCAAAGAAAGCCCAAGGAAAGCCCAAAGAAAGGGGAAAGAAAGCCCAAAGAAAGGGGAATGACCGCCCAAATAAAGGGGAAAGAAAGTCCAAAGAAAGGGGAAAGAAAGCGCAAAGAAAGGAGAAAGAAAGCCCAAAGAAAGGGGAAAGAAAGGGGAAAGAAAGCCCAAAGAAAGGGGAAAGAAAGCCCAAAGAAAGGGGAAAGAAAGCCCAAAGAAAGGGGAAAGAAAGCCCAGAGAAAGCCCAAAGAAAGCCCAAAGAAAGCCCAAAGAAAGCCCAAAGAAAAGGGAAAGAAAGCCCGAAGAAAGGGGAAAGAAAGCCCAAAGAAAGGGGGAAGAAAGCCCAAAGAAAGCCCAAAGAAAGGGGAAAGAAAGCGCAATGAAAGGGGAAAGAAAGCCCAAAGAAAGGGGAAATAAAGCCCATAGAAAGGGGAAAGAAAGCCCAAAGAAAGGGGGAAGAAAGCCCAGAGAAATCCCAAAGAAAGCCCAAAGAAAGCCCAAAGAAAAGGGAAAGAAAGCCCAAAGAATGGGGAAAGAAAGCCCAAAGAAAGGGGAATGACAGCCCAAAGAAAGGGGAAAGAAAGCCCAAAGAAAGGGGAAAGAAAGCCCAAAGAAAGCCCAAAGAAAGCCCAAAGAAAGTGGAAAGAAAGGGGAAAGAAAGCCCAAAGAAAGGCCAAAGAAAGCTCAAGGAAAGCCCAAAGAAAGGGGAAAGAAAGCCCAAAGAAAGGGGAATGACAGCCCAAAGAAAGGGGAAAGAAAGCCCAAAGAAAGGGGAAAGAAAGCCCAAAGAAAGGGGAAAGAAAGCCCAAAGAAAGCCCAAAGAAAGCCCAAAGAAAGCCGAAAGAAAGTGGAAAGAAAGGGGAAAGAAAGCCCAAAGAAAGGGGAATGACAGCCCAAAGAAAGGGGAAAGAAAGCCCAAAGAAAGGGGAAAGAAAGCCCAAAGAAAGGAGAAAGAAAGCCCAAAGAAAGGGGAAAGAAAGGGGAAAGAAAGCCCAAAGAAAGGGGAAAGAAAGGGGAAAGAAAGCCCAAAGAAAGCCCAAAGAAAGGGGAAAGAAAGCCCAAAGAAACCCCAAAGAAATGGGAAAGAAAGCCCAAAGAAACCCCAAAGAAAGGGGAAAGAAAGCCCAAAGAAACGGGAAAGAAAGCGCAATGAAAGGGGAAAGAAAGCCCAAAGAAAGGGGAAATAAAGCCCAAAGAAAGGGGAAAGAAAGCCCAAAGAAAGGGGGAAGAAAGCCCAAAGAAAGCCCAAAGAAAGGGGAAAGAAAGGGGACAGAAAGCCCAAAGAAAGCCCAAAGAAAGCCCAAAGAAAGGGGAAAGAAAGCCCAAAGAAAGCCCAAAGAAAGGGGAAAGAAAGCGCGAAGAAAGCCCAAAGAAAGGGGAAAGAAAGCCCAAAGAAAGGGGAAAGAAAGTCCAAGGGAAAAGGGGAAAGAAAGCCCAAAGAAAGGGGAAAGACACCCCAAAGAAAGCCCAAAGAAAGGGGAAAGAAAGCCCAAAGAAAGGGGAAAGAAAGCTCAAAGAAAGCCCAAAGAAATGGGAAAGAAAGCCCAAAGAAATGGGAAAGAAAGCCCAAAGAAAGGGGAAAGAAAGCCCAAAGAAAGGGGAAAGAAAGCCCAAAGAAAGGGGAAAGAAAGCCCAAAGAAAGGGGAATGACAGCCTAAAGAAAGGGGAAAGAAAGCCCAAAGAAAGGGGAAAGAAAGCCCAAAGAAAGGGGAAAGAAAACCCAAAGAAAGGGGAAAGAAAGCCCAAAGAAAGCCCAAAGAAAGCCCAAAGAAAGCCCACAGAAAGGGGAAAGAAAGCCCAAAGAAAGGGGAAAGAAAGCTCAAAGAAAGCCCAAAGAAAGGGGAAAGAAAGCCCAAAGAAAGGGGAAAGAAAGGGGAAAGAAAGCCAAAAGAAAAGAAAGCCAAAAGAAAGGGGAAAGAAAGCCCAAAGAAAGCCCAAAGAAAGCCCAAATAAATGGGAAAGAAAGGGAAAGAAAGCCAAGAAAGGGGAAAAAAAAGCAAAAAAGAGAGCCCAAGGAAAGGGGAAAGAAAGGGGAAAGAAAGCCCAAAGAAAGGGGAAAGAAAGCCCAAAGAAAGGGGAAAGAAAGCCCAAAGAAAGGGAAAGAAAGGGGAAAGAAAGCCAAAAGAAAGGGAAAGAAAGGGGAAAGAAAGCCCAAAGAAAGCCCAAAGAAAGGGGAAAGAAAGCCCAAAGAAACCCCAAAGAAAGGGGAAAGAAAGCCAAAGAGAAACCCCAAAGAAAGGGGAAAGAAAGCCCAAAGAAAGGGGAAAGAACGCCCAAGAAAGGGGAAAGAAAGCCCAAAGAAAGGGAAATAAAGCCCAAAGAAAGGGGAAAGAAAGCCCAAAGAAAGGGAAGAAAGCCAGAGAAAGCCCAAAGAAAGGGGAAAGAAAGGGGAAAGAAAGCCCAAAGAAAGCCCAAAGAAAGGGGAAAGAAAGCCCAAAGAAAGGGGAAAGAAAGCCCAAAGAAAGGGGAAAGAAAGCCCAAAGAAAGGGGAAAGACAGCCCAAGAAAGCCCAAAGAAAGGGGAAGAAAAGCCCAAAGAAAGGGGAAAGAAAGCTCAAAGAAAGCCCAAAGAAAGGGGAAAGAAAGCCCAAAGAAAGGGGAAAGAAAGCCCAAAGAAAGGGGAAAGAAAGCCCAAAGAAAGGGGAAAGAAAGCCCAGAGAAATCCCAAAGAAAGCCCAAAGAAAGTGGAAAGAAAGGGGAAAGAAAGCCCAAAGAAAGGCCAAAGAAAGCTCAAGGAAAGCCCAAAGAAAGGGGAAAGAAAGCCCAAAGAAAGGGGAATGACAGCCCAAAGAAAGGGGAAAGAAAGCCCAAAGAAAGGGGAAAGAAAGCCCAAAGAAAGGGGGAAAGAAAGCCCAAAGAAAGCCCAAAGAAAGGCCAAAGAAAGCCGAAAGAAAGTGGAAAGAAAGGGGAAAGAAAGCCCAAAGAAAGGGGAATGACAGCCCAAAGAAAGGGGAAAGAAAGCCCAAAGAAAGGGGAAATAAAGCCAAAGAAAGGAGAAAGAAAGCCCAAAGAAAGGGGAAAGAAAGGGGAAAGAAAGCCCAAGAAAGGGGAAAGAAAGGGGAAGAAAGCCAAAGAAAGCCCAAAGAAAGGGGAAAGAAAGCCCAAAGAAACCCCAAAGAAATGGGAAAGAAAGCCCAAAGAAACCCCAAAGAAAGGGGAAAGAAAGCCCAAAGAAAGGGGAAAGAAAGCGCAATGAAAGGGGAAAGAAAGCCCAAGAAAGGGGAAATAAAGCCCAAAGAAAGGGGAAAGAAAGCCCAAAGAAAGGGGGAAGAAAAGCCCAAAGAAAGCCCAAAGAAAAGGGGAAAGAAAGGGGACAGAAAGCCCAAAGAAAGCCCAAAGAAAGCCCAAAGAAAGGGAAAGAAAGCCCAAAGAAAGCCCAAAGAAAGGGGAAAGAAAGCGCGAAGAAAGCCCAAAGAAAGGGGAAAGAAAGTCCAAGGAAAGGGGAAAGAAAGCCCAAAGAAAGGGGAAAGACACCCCAAAGAAAGCCCAAAGAAGGGGAAAGAAAGCCCAAAGAAAGGGGAAAGAAAGCTCAAAGAAAGCCCAAAGAAATGGGAAAGAAAGCCCAAAGAAATGGGAAAGAAAGCCCAAAGAAAGGGGAAAGAAAGCCCAAAGAAAGGGGAAAGAAAGCCCAAAGAAAGGGGAAAGAAAGCCCAAAGAAAGGGGAATGACAGCCTAAAGAAAGGGGAAAGAAAGCCCAAAGAAAGGGGAAAGAAAGCCCACAGAAAGGGGAAAGAAAGCCCAAAGAAAGGGGAAAGAAAGCTCAAAGAAAGCCCAAAGAAAGGGGAAAGAAAGCCCAAAGAAAGGGAAAGAAAGGGGAAAGAAAGCCAAAAGAAAGGGGAAAGAAAGCCCAAAGAAAGCCCAAAGAAAGCCCAAATAAATGGGAAAGAAAGGGGAAAGAAAGCCCAAAGAAAGGGGAAAAAAAGCAAAAAAGAGAGCCCAAGGAAAGGGGAAAGAAAGGGGAAAGAAAGCCCAAAGAAAGGGGAAAGAAAGCCCAAAGAAAGGGGAAAGAAAGTCCAAAGAAAGGGGAGAGAAAGGGGAAAGAAAGCCAAAAGAAAGGGGAAAGAAAGGGGAAAGAAAGCCCAAAGAAAGCCCAAAGAAAGGGGAAAGAAAGCCCAAAGAAACCCCAAAGAAAGGGGAAAGAAAGCCCAAAGAAACCCCAAAGAAAGGGGAAAGAAAGCCCAAAGAAAGGGAAAGAACGCCCAAGGAAAGGGGAAAGAAAGCCCAAAGAAAGGGGAAATAAAGCCCAAAGAAAGGGAAAGAAAGCCCAAAGAAAGGGGAAAGAAAGCCCAGAGAAAGCCCAAAGAAAGGGGAAAGAAAGGGGAAAGAAAGCCCAAAGAAAGCCCAAAGAAAGGGGAAAGAAAGCCCAAAGAAAGGGGAAAGAAAGCCCAAAGAAAGGGGAAAGAAAGCCCAAAGAAAGGGGAAAGACAGCCCAAAGAAAGCCCAAAGAAAGGGGAAAGAAAGCCCAAAGAAAGGGGAAAGAAAGCTCAAAGAAAGCCCAAAGAAAGGGGAAAGAAAGCCCAAAGAAAGGGGAAAGAAAGCCCAAAGAAAGGGGAAAGAAAGCCCAAAGAAAGGGGAAAGAAAGCCCAGAGAAATCCCAAAGAAAGCCCAAAGAAAGCCCAAAGAAAGGGGAAAGAAATCCCAAAGAAAGGGGAATGACAGCCCAAAGAAAGGGGAAAGAAAGCCCAAAGAAAGGGGAAAGAAAGCCCAAAGAAAGCCCAAAGAAAGCCAAAGAAAGTGGAAAGAAAGGGGAAAGAAAGCCCAAAGAAAGGCCAAAGAAAGCTCAAGGAAAGCCCAAAGAAAGGGGAAAGAAAGCCCAAAGAAAGGGGAATGACAGCCCAAAGAAAGGGGAAAGAAAGCCCAAAGAAAGGGGAAAGAAAGCCCAAAGAAAGCCCAAAGAAAGCCCAAAGAAAGCCCAAAGAAAGCCCAAAGAAAGTGGAAAGAAAGGGGAAAGAAAGCCAAGAAAGCCCAAAGAAAGCCCAAAGAAAGTGGAAAGAAAGGGGAAAGAAAGCCCAAAGAAAGCCCAAGGAAAGCCCAAAGAAAGGGGAAAGAAAGCCCAAAGAAAGGGGAATGACCGCCCAAATAAAGGGGAAAGAAAGTCCAAAGAAAGGGGAAAGAAAGCGCAAAGAAAGGAGAAAGAAAGCCCAAAGAAAGGGGAAAGAAAGGGGAAAGAAAGCCCAAAGAAAGGGGAAAGAAAGCCCAAAGAAAGGGGAAAGAAAGCCCAAAGAAAGGGGAAAGAAAGCCCAGAGAAAGCCCAAAGAAAGCCCAAAGAAAGCCCAAAGAAAGCCCAAAGAAAAGGGAAAGAAAGCCCGAAGAAAGGGGAAAGAAAGCCCAAAGAAAGGGGGAAGAAAGCCCAAAGAAAGCCCAAAGAAAGGGGAAAGAAAGCGCAATGAAAGGGGAAAGAAAGCCCAAAGAAAGGGGAAATAAAGCCCATAGAAAGGGGAAAGAAAGCCCAAAGAAAGGGGGAAGAAAGCCCAGAGAAATCCCAAAGAAAGCCCAAAGAAAGCCCAAAGAAAAGGGAAAGAAAGCCCAAAGAATGGGGAAAGAAAGCCCAAAGAAAGGGGAATGACAGCCCAAAGAAAGGGGAAAGAAAGCCCAAAGAAAGGGGAAAGAAAGCCCAAAGAAAGCCCAAAGAAAGCCCAAAGAAAGTGGAAAGAAAGGGGAAAGAAAGCCCAAAGAAAGGCCAAAGAAAGCTCAAGGAAAGCCCAAAGAAAGGGGAAAGAAAGCCCAAAGAAAGGGGAATGACAGCCCAAAGAAAGGGGAAAGAAAGCCCAAAGAAAGGGGAAAGAAAGCCCAAAGAAAGGGGAAAGAAAGCCCAAAGAAAGCCCAAAGAAAGCCCAAAGAAAGCCGAAAGAAAGTGGAAAGAAAGGGGAAAGAAAGCCCAAAGAAAGGGGAATGACAGCCCAAAGAAAGGGGAAAGAAAGCCCAAAGAAAGGGGAAAGAAAGCCCAAAGAAAGGAGAAAGAAAGCCCAAAGAAAGGGGAAAGAAAGGGGAAAGAAAGCCCAAAGAAAGGGGAAAGAAAGGGGAAAGAAAGCCCAAAGAAAGCCCAAAGAAAGGGGAAAGAAAGCCCAAAGAAACCCCAAAGAAATGGGAAAGAAAGCCCAAAGAAACCCCAAAGAAAGGGGAAAGAAAGCCCAAAGAAACGGGAAAGAAAGCGCAATGAAAGGGGAAAGAAAGCCCAAAGAAAGGGGAAATAAAGCCCAAAGAAAGGGGAAAGAAAGCCCAAAGAAAGGGGGAAGAAAGCCCAAAGAAAGCCCAAAGAAAGGGGAAAGAAAGGGGACAGAAAGCCCAAAGAAAGCCCAAAGAAAGCCCAAAGAAAGGGGAAAGAAAGCCCAAAGAAAGCCCAAAGAAAGGGGAAAGAAAGCGCGAAGAAAGCCCAAAGAAAGGGGAAAGAAAGCCCAAAGAAAGGGGAAAGAAAGTCCAAGGAAAGGGGAAAGAAAGCCCAAAGAAAGGGGAAAGACACCCCAAAGAAAGCCCAAAGAAAGGGGAAAGAAAGCCCAAAGAAAGGGGAAAGAAAGCTCAAAGAAAGCCCAAAGAAATGGGAAAGAAAGCCCAAAGAAATGGGAAAGAAAGCCCAAAGAAAGGGGAAAGAAAGCCCAAAGAAAGGGGAAAGAAAGCCCAAAGAAAGGGGAAAGAAAGCCCAAAGAAAGGGGAAAGAAAGCCCAAAGAAAGGGGAAAGACAGCCCAAAGAAAGCCCAAAGAAAGGGGAAAGAAAGCCCAAAGAAAGGGGAAAGAAAGCTCAAAGAAAGCCCAAAGAAAGGGGAAAGAAAGCCCAAAGAAAGGGGAAAGAAAGCCCAAAGAAAGGGGAAAGAAAGCCCAAAGAAAGGGGAAAGAAAGCCCGGAGAAATCCCAAAGAAAGCCCAAAGAAAGCCCAAAGAAAGGGGAAAGAAATCCCAAAGAAAGGGGAATGACAGCCCAAAGAAAGGGGAAAGAAAGCCCAAAGAAAGGGGAAAGAAAGCCCAAAGAAAGCCCAAAGAAAGCCCAAAGAAAGTTGAAAGAAAGGGGAAAGAAAGCCCAAAGAAAGCCCAAGGAAAGCCCAAAGAAAGGGGAAAGAAAGCCCAAAGAAAGGGGAATGACCGCCCAAAGAAAGGGGAAAGAAAGCCCAAAGAAAGGGGAAAGAAAGCGCAAAGAAAGGAGAAAGAAAGCCCAAAGAAAGGGGAAAGAAAGGGGAAAGAAAGCCCAATGAAAGGGGAAAGAAAGCCCAAAGAAAGGGGAAAGAAAGCCCAAAGAAAGGGGAAAGAAAGCCCAGAGAAAGCCCAAAGAAAGCCCAAAGAAAGCCCAAAGAAAGCCCAAAGAAAGCCCAAAGAAAAGGGAAAGAAAGCCCGAAGAAAGGGGAAAGAAAGCCCAAAGAAAGGGGGAAGAAAGCCCAAAGAAAGCCCAAAGAAAGGGGAAAGAAAGCGCAATGAAAGGGGAAAGAAAGCCCAAAGAAAGGGGAAATAAAGCCCAAAGAAAGGGGAAAGAAAGCCCAAAGAAAGGGGGAAGAAAGCCCAGAGAAATCCCAAAGAAAGCCCAAAGAAAGGGGAAAGAAAGGGGAAAGAAAGCCCAAAGAAAGCCCAAAGAAAGGGGAAAGAAAGCCCAAAGAAACCCCAAAGAAATGGGAAAGAAAGCCCAAAGAAACCCCAAAGAAAGGGGAAAGAAAGCCCAAAGAAAGGGGAAATAAAGCCCAAAGAAAGGGGAAAGAAAGCCCAAAGAAAGGGGAAAGAAAGCCCAGAGAAAGCCCAAAGAAAGGGGAAAGAAAGGGGAAAGAAAGCCCAAAGAAAGCCCAAAGAAAGGGGAAAGAAAGCCCAAAGAAAGGGGAAAGAAAGCCCAAAGAAAGGGGAAAGAAAGCCCCAAAGAAAAGGGAAAGACAGCCCAAAGAAAGCCCAAAGAAAGGGGAAAGAAAGCCAAAGAAAGGGGAAAGAAAGCTCAAAGAAAGCCCAAAGAAAGGGGAAAGAAAGCCAAAGAAAGGGGAAAGAAAGCCCAAAGAAAGGGGAAAGAAAGCCCAAAGAAAGGGGAAAGAAAGCCCAGAGAAATCCCAAAGAAAGCCCAAAGAAAGCCCAAAGAAAGGGGAAAGAAATCCCAAAGAAGGGGAATGACAGCCCAAAGAAAGGGGAAAGAAAGCCCAAAGAAAGGGGAAAGAAAGCCCAAAGAAAGCCCAAAGAAAGCCCAAAGAAAGTGGAAAGAAAGGGGAAAGAAAGCCCAAAGAAAGGCCAAAGAAAGCTCAAGGAAAGCCCAAAGAAAGGGGAAAGAAAGCCCAAAGAAAGGGGAATGACAGCCCAAAGAAAGGGGAAAGAAAGCCCAAAGAAAGGGGAAAGAAAGCCCAAAGAAAGCCCAAAGAAAGCCCAAAGAAAGCCCAAAAGAAAGTGGAAAGAAAGGGGAAAGAAAGCCCAAAGAAAGCCAAGGAAAGCCCAAAGAAAGGGGAAAGAAAGCCCAAAGAAAGGGAATGACCGCCCAAATAAAGGGGAAAGAAAGTCCAAAGAAAGGGGAAAGAAAGCGCAAAGAAAGGAGAAAGGAAGCCCAAAGAAAGGGGAAAGAAAGGGGAAAGAAAGCCAAAGAAAGGGGGAAAGAAAGCCCAAAGAAAGGGGAAAGAAAGCCCAAAGAAAGGGGAAAGAAAGCCCAGAGAAAGCCCAAAGAAAGCCAAAGAAAGCCCAAAGAAAGCCCAAGAAAAGGGAAAGAAAAAGCCCGAAGAAAGGGGAAAGAAAGCCCAAAGAAAGGGGGAAGAAAGCCCAAAGAAAGCCCAAAGAAAGGGGAAAGAAAGCGCAATGAAAGGGGAAAGAAAGCCCAAAGAAAGGGGAAAGAAAGCCCAAAGAAAGGGATGACAGCCCAAAGAAAGGGGAAAGAAAGCCCAAAGAAAGGGGAAAGAAAGCCCAGAAGAAAGGCCAAAGAAAGCCCAAAGAAAGTGGAAAGAAAGGGGAAAGAAAGCCCAAAGAAGGCCAAAGAAGCTCAAGGAAAGCCCAAAGAAAGGGGAAAGAAAGCCCAAAGAAAGGGGAATGACAGCCCAAAGAAAGGGGAAAGAAAGCCCAAAGAAAGGGGAAAGAAAGCCCAAAGAAAGGGGAAAGAAAGCCCAAAGAAAGCCCAAAGAAAGCCCAAAGAAAGCCGAAAGAAAGTGGAAAGAAAGGGGAAAGAAAGCCCAAAGAAAGGGGAATGACAGCCCAAAGAAAAGGGGAAAGAAAGCCCAAAGAAAGGGGGAAAGAAAGCCCAAAGAAAGGAGAAAGAAAGCCCAAAGAAAGGGAACAGAAAGGGGAAAGAAAGCCCAAAGAAAGGGGAAAGAAAGGGGAAAGAAAGCCCAAAGAAAGCCCAAAGAAAGGGGAAAGAAAGCCCAAAGAAACCCAAAGAAATGGGAAAGAAAGCCCAAAGAAACCGCAAAGAAAGGGGAAAGAAAGCCCAAAGAAACGGGAAAGAAAGCGCAATGAAAGGGGAAAGAAAGCCCAAAGAAAGGGGAAATAAAGCCCAAAGAAAGGGGAAAGAAAGCCCAAAGAAAGGGGGAAGAAAGCCCAAAGAAAGCCCAAAGAAAGGGGAAAGAAAGGGGACAGAAAGCCCAAAGAAAGCCCAAAGAAAGCCCAAAGAAAGGGGAAAGAAAGCCCAAAGAAAGCCCAAAGAAAGGGGAAAGAAAGCGCGAAGAAAGCCCAAAGAAAGGGGAAAGAAAGCCCAAAGAAAGGGGAAAGAAAGTCCAAGGAAAGGGGAAAGAAAGCCCAAAGAAAGGGGAAAGACACCCCAAAGAAAGCCAAAGAAAGGGGAAAGAAAGCCCAAAGAAAGGGGAAAGAAAGCTCAAAGAAAGCCCAAAGAAATGGGAAAGAAAGCCAAAAGAAATGGGAAAGAAAGCCCAAAGAAAGGGGAAAGAAAGCCCAAAGAAAGGGGAAAGAAAGCCCAAAGAAAGAGAAAGAAAGCCCAAAGAAAGGGGAATGACAGCCTAAAGAAAGGGGAAAGAAAGCCCAAAGAAAGGGGAAAGAAAGCCCAAAGAAAGGGGAAAGAAAACCCAAAGAAAGGGGAAAGAAAGCCCAAAGAAAGCCCAAAGAAAGCCCAAAGAAAGCCCACAGAAAGGGAAAGAAAGCCCAAAGAAAGGGGAAAGAAAGCTCAAAGAAAGCCCAAAGAAAGGGGAAAGAAAGCCCAAAGAAAGGGGAAAGAAGGGGGAAAGAAAGCCAAAAGAAGGGGAAAGAAAGCCCAAAGAAAGCCCAAAGAAAGCCCAAATAAATGGGAAAGAAAGGGAAAGAAAGCCCAAAGAAAGGGGAAAAAAAAGCAAAAAAGAGAGCCCAAGGAAAGGGGAAAGAAAGGGGAAAGAAAGCCCAAAGAAAGGGGAAAGAAAGCCCAAAGAAAGGGGAAAGAAAGCCCAAAGAAAGGGGAAAGAAAGGGGAAAGAAAGCCAAAAGAAAGGGGAAAGAAAGGGGAAAGAAAGCCCAAAGAAAGCCCAAAGAAAGGGGAAAGAAAGCCCAAAGAAACCCCAAAGAAAGGGGAAAGAAAGCCCAAAGAAACCCCAAAGAAAGGGGAAAGAAAGCCCAAAGAAAGGGGAAAGAACGCCCAAGGAAAGGGGAAAGAAAGCCCAAAGAAAGGGGAACATAAAGCCCAAGAAAGGGGAAAGAAAGCCCAAAGAAAGGGGAAAGAAAGCCCAGAGAAAGCCCAAAGAAAGGGGAAAGAAAGGGGAAAGAAAGCCCAAAGAAAGCCCAAAGAAAGGGGAAAGAAAGCCCAAAGAAAGGGGAAAGAAAGCCCAAAGAAAGGGGAAAGAAAGCCCAAAGAAAGGGGAAAGACAGCCCAAAGAAAGCCAAAGAAAGGGAAAGAAAGCCCAAAGAAAGGGGAAAGAAAGCTCAAAGAAAGCCCAAAGAAAGGGGAAAGAAAGCCCAAAGAAAGGGGAAAGAAAGCCCAAAGAAAGGGGAAAGAAAGCCCAAAGAAAGGGGAAAGAAAGCCCAGAGAAATCCTAAAGAAAGCCCAAAGAAAGCCCAAAGAAAGGGGAAAGAAATCCCAAAGAAAGGGGAATGACAGCCCAAAGAAAGGGGAAAGAAAGCCCAAAGAAAGGGGAAAGAAAGCCCAAAGAAAGCCAAAGAAAGCCCAAAGAAAGTGGAAAGAAAGGGGAAAGAAAGCCAAAGAAAGGCCAAAGAAAGCTCAAGGAAAGCCCAAAGAAAGGGGAAAGAAAGCCCAAAAAGGGGAATGACAGCCAAAGAAAGGGGAAAGAAAGCCCAAAGAAAGGGGAAAGAAAGCCCAAAGAAAGCCCAAAGAAAGCCCAAAGAAAGTTGAAAGAAAGGGGAAAGAAGCCCAAAGAAAGCCCAAGGAAAGCCCAAAGAAAGGGGAAGAAAGCCCAAAGAAAGGGGAATGACCGCCCCAAAGAAAGGGGAAAGAAAGCCCAAAGAGAGGGGAAAGAAAGCGCAAAGAAAGGAGAAAGAAAGCCCAAAGAAAGGGGAAAGAAAGGGAAAGAAAGCCCAATGAAAGGGGAAAGAAAGCCCAAAGAAAGGGGAAAGAAAAGCCCAAAGAAAGGGGAAAGAAAGCCCAGAGAAAGCCAAAGAAAGCCCAAAGAAAGCCCAAAGAAAGCCCAAAGAAAGCCCAAAGAAAAGGGAAAGAAAGCCCGAAGAAAGGGGAAAGAAAGCCCAAAGAAAGGGGGAAGAAAGCCCAAAGAAAGCCCAAAGAAAGGGGAAAGAAAGCGCAATGAAAGGGAAAGAAAGCCAAAGAAAGGGGAAATAAAGCCCAAAGAAAGGGGAAAGAAAGCCAAAGAAAGGGGAAGAAAGCCAGAGAAATCCCAAAGAAAGCCCAAAGAAATCCCAAAGAAAAGGGAAAGAAAGCCCAAAGAAAGGGGAAAGAAAGCCCAAAGAAAGGGGAATGACAGCCCAAAGAAAGAGGGAAAGAAAGCCAAAAGAAAGGGGAAAGAAAGCCCAAAGAAAGCCCAAAGAAAGCCCAAAGAAAGTGGAAAGAAAGGGAAAGAAAGCCCAAAGAAAGGCCAAAGAAAGCTCAAGGAAAGCCCAAAGAAAGGGGAAAGAAAGCCCAAAGAAATGGAATGACAGCCCAAAGAAAGGGGAAAGAAAGCCCAAAGAAAGGGAAAGAAAGCCCAAAGAAGGGAAAGAAAGCCCAAGAAAGCCCAAAGAAAGCCCAAAGAAAGGGAAAGAAAGCCCAAAGAAAGGGGAAAGAAAGCCCAAAGAAAGGAGAAAGAAAGCCCAAAGAAAGGGAAAGAAAGGGGAAAGAAAGCCCAAACAAAGGGGAAAGAAAGGGGAAAGAAAGCCCTAAGAAAGCGAAAGAAAGGGAAGAAAGCCCAAAGAAACCCCAAAGAATGGGAAAGAAAGCCCAAAGAAACCCCAAAGAAAGGGGAAAGAAAGCCCAAAGAAAGGGGAAAGAAAGCGCAATGAAAGGGGAAAGAAAGCCCAAAAGAAAGGGGAAATAAAGCCCAAAGAAAGGGGAAAGAAAGCCCAAAGAAAGGGGAAGAAAGCCCAAAGAAAGCCCAAAGAAAGGGGAAAGAAAGGGGACAGAAAGCCCAAAGAAAGCCCAAAGAAAGCCCAAAGAAATGGGAAAGAAAGCCCAAAGAAAGCCCAAAGAAAGGGGAAAGAAAGCGCGAAGAAAGCCCAAAGAAAGGGAAAGAAAGCCCAAAGAAAGGGGAAAGAAAGTCCAAGGAAAGGGGAAAGAAAGCCCAAAGAAAGGGAAAGAAAGCCCAAAGAAAGGGAAAGAAAGCTCAAAGAAAGCCCAAAGAAATGGGAAAGAAAGCCCAAAGAAAGGGGAAAGAAAGCCCAAAGAAAGGGGAAAGAAAGCCCAAGGAAAGGGGAAAGAAAGCCCAAAGAAAGGGGAAAGAAAGCCAAAGAAAGTGGAAAGAAAGGGGAAAGAAAACCAAAGAAAGCCCAAAGAAAGCCCAAGGAAAGCCCAAAGAAAGGGAAAGAAAACCCAAAGAAAGGGAAAGAAAGCCCAAAGAAAGCCCAAAGAAGCCCAAAGAAAGCCCACAGAAAGGGGAAAGAAAGCCCAAAGAAAGGGGAAAGAAAGCCCAAAGAAAGGGGAAAGAAAGCCCAGAGGAAAGGGGAAAGAAAGCCAAAGAAAGGGGAAAGAAAGCCCAAAGAAAGTGGAAAGAAAGGGAAAGAAAACCAAAGAAAGCCCAAAGAAAGCCCAAGGAAAGCCCAAAGAAAGGGGAAAGAAAACCCAAAGAAGGGGAAAGAAGCCCAAAGAAAGCCCAAAGAAAGCCCAAAGAAAGCCCACAGAAAGGGAAAGAAAGCCCAAAGAAAGGGGAAAGAAAGCCCAAAGAAAGCCCAAAGAAAGCCCAAAGAAAGCCCAAAGAAAGACCAAAGAAAGCCCAAAGAAAGCCCAAAGAAAGGGGAAAGAAAGCCCAAGAAAGGGAAAGAAAGCCCAAAGAAAGGGGAATGACAGCCCAAAGAAAGGGGAAAGAAACCCCAAAGAAATGGGAAAGAAAGCCCAAATAAAGGGGAATGACAGCCCAAAGAAAGGGGAAAGAAAGCCCAAAGAAAGGGGAAGGAAAGTCCAAAGAAAGGGGAAAGAAACCCCAAGAAATGGAAAGAAAGCCCAAATAAAGGGGAATGACAGCCCAAAGAAAGGGAAAGAAAGCCCAAAGAAAGCCCAAAGAAAGGGGAAAGAAAGCCCAAAGAAAGGGGAAAGAAAGCCCAAAGAAAGGGGAAAGAATGCCCAGAGAAAGCCCAAAGAAAGCCCAACAAAGTGGAAAGAAAGGGGAAAGAAAGCCAAAGAAAGCCCAAAGAAAGCCCACAGAAAGCCCAAAGAAAGCCCAAAGAAAGCCAAAGAAAGCCCAAAGAAATGCCAAAGAAAGGGGAAAGAAAGCCCAAAGAAAGGGGAAAGAAAGCCCAAAGAAAGGGGAATGACAGCCCAAAAGAAAGGGGAAAGAAAGCCCAAAGAAAGCCCAAAGAAAGCCCAAAGAAAGGGGAAAGGAAGGGGAAAGAAAGCCCAAAGAAAGCCCAAAGAAAACCAAGGAAAGCCCAAAGAAAGGGGAAAGAAAGCCCAAAGAAAGGGGAAAGAAAGCACAAAGAAAGCCCAAGTAAGCACAGAAAGGGGAAAGAAAGCCCAAAGAAGGCCCAAAGAAAGCCCAAGGAAAGCCCAAAGAAAGGAGAAAGAAAGCCCAAAGAAAGGGGAATGACAGCCCAAAGAAAGGGGAAAGAAAGCCCAAAGAAAGGGGAAAGAAAGCCCAAAGAAAGGGGAAAGAAAGCCCAAAGAAATGGGAAAGAAAGCCCAAAGAAAGCCCAAAGAAAGTGGAAAGAAAGGGGAAAGAAAGCCAAAGAAAGCCCAAGGAAAGCCCAAAGAAAGGGGAAAGAAAGCCCAAAGAAAGGGGAATGACAGCCCAAAGAAAGGGGAAAGAAAGCCAAAGAAAGGGGAAAGAAAGCCCAAAGAAAGGAGAAAGAAAGCCCAAAGAAAGGGGAAAGAAAGCCAAAAGAAAGGGGAAAGAAAGCCAAAGAAATGGGAAAGAAAGCCCAAAGAAAGCCCAAAGAAAGTCCAAAGAAAGCCCACAGAAAGGGGAAAGAAAGCCCAAAGAAAGGGAAAGAAAGCCAAAGAAAGCCCAAAGAAAGTCCAAGAAAGCCCAAAGAAAGCCAAAGAAAGCCCAAAGAAAGGGGAAAGAAAGGGGAAAGAAAGCCCAAAGGAAGTGGAAAGAAAGCCCAAAGAAAGCCCAAAGAAAGGGGAAAGAAAGCCCAAAGAAAGCCCAAAGAAAGGGAAAGAAAGGGGAAAGAAAGCCCAAAGAAAGCCCAAGGAAAGCCCAAAGAAAGGGGAAGAAAGCCCAAAGAAACCCCAAAGAAAGGGAAAGAAACCCCAAAGAAGGGGAAAGAAAGCCCAAAGAAAGGGGAAAGAAAGCCCAAAGAAAGGGGAAAGAAAGCCCAAGAAAGGGGAAAGAAAGCCCAAAGAAAGGGAAAGAAAGCCCAAAGAAAGCCCAAAGAAAGCCCAAAGAATGCCCAAATAAAGCCCAAAGAAAGCCAAAGAAAGCCCAAAGAAAGCCCAAAGGAAGGGGAAAGAAAGCCCAAAGAAAGGGGAATGACAGCCAAAGAAAGGGGAAAGAAAGCCCAAAGAAAGCCCAAAGAATTGGGAAAGAAAGCCCAAAGAAAGGGGAAAGAAAGCTCAAAGAAAGCCCAAAGAAATGGGAAAGAAAGCCCAAAGAAAGGGAAAGAAAGCCCAAAGAAAGGGGAAAGAAAGCCCAAAGAAAGGGGAAAGAAAGCCCAGAGAAAGCCAAAGAAAGCCCAAAGAAAGCCCAAAGAAAGCCCAAAGAAAAGGGAAAGAAAGCCCAAAGAAAGGGGAAAGAAAGCCCAAAGAAAGGGGAATGACAGCCCAAAGAAAGGGGAAAGAAAGCCCAAAGAAAGGGGAAAGAAAGCCCAAAGAAAGGGGAAAGAAAGCCCAAAGAAAGGGGAAAGAAAGCCCAGAGAAAGCCCAAAGAAAGCCCAAAGAAAGCCCAAAGAAAGCCCAAAGAAAGGGGAAAGAAAGCCCAAGAAAGGGGAAAGAAAGCCCAAAGAAAGGGGAATGACAGCCCAAAGAAAGGGGAAAGAAAGCCCAAAGAAGGAAGAAGCCAAGGAAGGGAAAGAAGCCCAAAGGAAAGGGGAAAGAAAGACCAAAGAAGAAAGCCCAAAGAAAGCCCAAAGAAATGGGAAAGAAAGCCCAAGAAAGGGGAAAGAAAGCCCAAAGAAAGGGGAATGACAGCCCAAAGAAAGGGGAAAGAAACCCCAAAGAAATGGGAAAGAAAGCCCAAATAAAGGGGAATGACAGCCCAAAGAAAGGGGAAAGAAAGCCCAAAGAAAGGGGAAGGAAAGTCCAAAGAAAGGGGAAAGAAACCCCAAAGAAATGGAAAGAAAGCCCAAATAAAGGGGAATGACAGCCCAAAGAAAGGGGAAAGAAAGCCCAAAGAAAGCCCAAAGAAAGGGGAAAGAAAGCCCAAAGAAAGGGGAAAGAAAGCCCAAAGAAAGGGAAAGAATGCCCAGAGAAAGCCCAAAGAAAAGCCAAAGAAAGCCCAAAGAAAGTGGAAAGAAAGGGGAAAGAAAGCCCAAAGAAAGCCCAAAGAAAGCCCACAGAAAGCCCAAAGAAAGCCCAAAGAAAGCCCAAAGAAAGCCCAAAGAAATGCCAAAGAAAGGGGAAAGAAAGCCCAAAGAAAGGGGAAAGAAAGCCCAAAGAAAGGGGAATGACAGCCCAAAGAAAGGGGAAAGAAAGCCCAAAGAAAGCCCAAAGAAAGCCCAAAGAAAGGGGAAAGGAAGGGAAAGAAAGCCCAAGAAAACCCAAGGAAAGCCCAAAGAAAGGGGAAAGAAAGCCCAAAGAAAGGGGAAAGAAAGCCCAAAGAAAGCCCAAAGTAAGCCCACAGAAAGGGGAAAGAAAGCCCAAAGAAGGCCCAAAGAAAGCCCAAGGAAAGCCCAAAGAAAGGAGAAAGAAAGCCCAAAGAAAGGGGAATGACAGCCCAAAGAAAGGGGAAAGAAAGCCCAAAGAAAGGGGAAAGAAAGCCCAAAGAAAGGGGAAAGAAAGCCCAAAGAAATGGGAAAGAAAGCCCAAAGAAAGCCCAAAGAAAGTGGAAAGAAAGGGGAAAGAAAGCCCAAAGAAAGCCCAAGGAAAGCCCAAAGAAAGGGGAAAGAAAGCCCAAAGAAAGGGGAATGACAGCCCAAAGAAAGGGGAAAGAAAGCCCAAAGAAAGGGGAAAGAAAGCCCAAAGAAAGGAGAAAGAAAGCCCAAAGAAAGGGGAAAGAAAGCCAAAAGAAAGGGGAAAGAAAGCCCAAAGAAATGGGAAAGAAAGCCCAAAGAAAGCCCAAAGAAAGTCCAAAGAAAGCCCACAGAAAGGGGAAAGAAAGCCCAAAGAAAGGGGAAAGAAAGCCCAAAGAAAGCCCAAAGAAAGTCCAAAGAAAGCCCAAAGAAAGCCCAAAGAAAGCCCAAAGAAAGGGGAAAGAAAGGGGAAAGAAAGCCCAAAGGAAGTGGAAAGAAAGCCCAAAGAAAGCCCAAAGAAAGGGGAAAGAAAGCCCAAAGAAAGCCCAAAGAAAGGGGAAAGAAAGGGGAAAGAAAGCACAAAGAAAGGGGAAAGAAAGCCCAAAGAAAGGGGAAAGAAAGCCCAAAGAAAGCCCAAAGAAAGTGGAAAGAAAGGGGAAAGAAAGCCCAAAGAAAGCCCAAGGAAAGCCCAAAGAAAGGGGAAAGAAAGCCCAAAGAAACCCCAAAGAAAGGGGAAAGAAACCCCAAAGAAAGGGGAAAGAAAGCCCAAAGAAAGGGGAAAGAAAGCCCAAAGAAAGTGGAAAGAAAGCCCAAAGAAAGGGGAAAGAAAGCCCAAAGAAAGCCCAAAGAAAGCCCAAAGAATGCCCAAATAAAGCCCAAAGAAAGCCCAAAGAAAGCCCAAAGAAAGCCCAAAGAAAGCCCAAAGGAAGGGGAAAGAAAGCCCAAAGAAAGGGGAATGACAGCCCAAAGAAAGGGGAAAGAAAGCCCAAAGAAAGCCCAAAGAATTGGGAAAGAAAGCCCAAAGAAAGGGGAAAGAAAGCTCAAAGAAAGCCCAAAGAAATGGGAAAGAAAGCCCAAAGAAAGGGGAAAGAAAGCCCAAAGAAAGGGGAAAGAAAGCCCAAAGAAAGGGGAAAGAAAGCCCAAAGAAAGGGGAAAGAAAGCCCAGAGAAAGCCCAAAGAAAGCCCAAAGAAAGCCCAAAGAAAGCCCAAAGAAAAGGGAAAGAAAGCCCAAAGAAAGGGGAAAGAAAGCCCAAAGAAAGGGGAATGACAGCCCAAAGAAAGGGGAAAGAAAGCCCAAAGAAAGGGGAAAGAAAGCCCAAAGAAAGGGGAAAGAAAGCCCAAAGAAAGGGGAAAGAAAGCCCAGAGAAAGCCCAAAGAAAGCCCAAACAAAGCCCAAAGAAAGCCCAAAGAAAGGGGAAAGAAAGCCCAAAGAAAGGGGAAAGAAAGCCCAAAGAAAGGGGAATGACAGCCCAAAGAAAGGGGAAAGAAAGCCCAAAGAAAGGGGAAAGAAAGCCCAAGGAAAGGGGAAAGAAAGCCCAAAGAAAGGGGAAAGAAAGCCCAAAGAAAGTGGAAAGAAAGGGGAAAGAAAACCAAAGAAAGCCCAAAGAAAGCCCAAGGAAAGCCCAAAGAAAGGGGAAAGAAAACCCAAAGAAAGGGGAAAGAAAGCCCAAAGAAAGCCCAAAGAAAGCCCAAAGAAAGCCCACAGAAAGGGGAAAGAAAGCCCAAAGAAAGGGGAAAGAAAGCCCAAAGAAAGCCCAAAGAAAGCCCAAAGAAAGACCAAAGAAAGCCCAAAGAAAGCCCAAAGAAAGGGGAAAGAAAGCCCAAGAAAGGGGAAAGAAAGCCCAAAGAAAGGGGAATGACAGCCCAAAGAAAGGGGAAAGAAACCCCAAAGAAATGGGAAAGAAAGCCCAAATAAAGGGGAATGACAGCCCAAAGAAAGGGGAAAGAAAGCCCAAAGAAAGGGGAAGGAAAGTCCAAAGAAAGGGGAAAGAAACCCCAAAGAAATGGGAAAGAAAGCCCAAATAAAGGGGAATGACAGCCCAAAGAAAGGGGAAAGAAAGCCCAAAGAAAGCCCAAAGAAAGGGGAAAGAAAGCCCAAAGAAAGGGGAAAGAAAGCCCAAAGAAAGGGGAAAGAATGCCCAGAGAAAGCCCAAAGAAAGCCCAAAGAAAGCCCAAAGAAAGTGGAAAGAAAGGGGAAAGAAAGCCCAAAGAAAGCCCAAAGAAAGCCCACAGAAAGCCCAAAGAAAGCCCAAAGAAAGCCCAAAGAAAGCCCAAAGAAATGCCAAAGAAAGGGGAAAGAAAGCCCAAAGAAAGGGGAAAGAAAGCCCAAAGAAAGGGGAATGACAGCCCAAAGAAAGGGGAAAGAAAGCCCAAAGAAAGCCCAAAGAAAGCCCAAAGAAAGGGGAAAGGAAGGGGAAAGAAAGCCCAAAGAAAGCCCAAAGAAAACCCAAGGAAAGCCCAAAGAAAGGGGAAAGAAAGCCCAAAGAAAGGGGAAAGAAAGCCCAAAGAAAGCCCAAAGTAAGCCCACAGAAAGGGGAAAGAAAGCCCAAAGAAGGCCCAAAGAAAGCCCAAGGAAAGCCCAAAGAAAGGAGAAAGAAAGCCCAAAGAAAGGGGAATGACAGCCCAAAGAAAGGGGAAAGAAAGCCCAAAGAAAGGGGAAAGAAAGCCCAAAGAAAGGGGAAAGAAAGCCCAAAGAAATGGGAAAGAAAGCCCAAAGAAAGCCCAAAGAAAGTGGAAAGAAAGGGGAAAGAAAGCCCAAAGAAAGCCCAAGGAAAGCCCAAAGAAAGGGGAAAGAAAGCCCAAAGAAAGGGGAATGACAGCCCAAAGAAAGGGGAAAGAAAGCCCAAAGAAAGGGGAAAGAAAGCCCAAAGAAAGGAGAAAGAAAGCCCAAAGAAAGGGGAAAGAAAGCCAAAAGAAAGGGGAAAGAAAGCCCAAAGAAATGGGAAAGAAAGCCCAAAGAAAGCCCAAAGAAAGTCCAAAGAAAGCCCACAGAAAGGGGAAAGAAAGCCCAAAGAAAGGGGAAAGAAAGCCCAAAGAAAGCCCAAAGAAAGTCCAAAGAAAGCCCAAAGAAAGCCCAAAGAAAGCCCAAAGAAAGGGGAAAGAAAGGGGAAAGAAAGCCCAAAGGAAGTGGAAAGAAAGCCCAAAGAAAGCCCAAAGAAAGGGGAAAGAAAGCCCAAAGAAAGCCCAAAGAAAGGGGAAAGAAAGGGGAAAGAAAGCACAAAGAAAGGGGAAAGAAAGCCCAAAGAAAGGGGAAAGAAAGCCCAAAGAAAGCCCAAAGAAAGTGGAAAGAAAGGGGAAAGAAAGCCCAAAGAAAGCCCAAGGAAAGCCCAAAGAAAGGGGAAAGAAAGCCCAAAGAAACCCCAAAGAAAGGGGAAAGAAACCCCAAAGAAAGGGGAAAGAAAGCCCAAAGAAAGGGGAAAGAAAGCCCAAAGAAAGGGGAAAGAAAGCCCAAAGAAAGGGGAAAGAAAGCCCAAAGAAAGGGGAAAGAAAGCCCAAAGAAAGCCCAAAGAAAGCCCAAAGAATGCCCAAATAAAGCCCAAAGAAAGCCCAAAGAAAGCCCAAAGAAAGCCCAAAGGAAGGGGAAAGAAAGCCCAAAGAAAGGGGAATGACAGCCCAAAGAAAGGGGAAAGAAAGCCCAAAGAAAGCCCAAAGAATTGGGAAAGAAAGCCCAAAGAAAGGGGAAAGAAAGCTCAAAGAAAGCCCAAAGAAATGGGAAAGAAAGCCCAAAGAAAGGGGAAAGAAAGCCCAAAGAAAGGGGAAAGAAAGCCCAAAGAAAGGGGAAAGAAAGCCCAAAGAAAGGGGAAAGAAAGCCCAGAGAAAGCCCAAAGAAAGCCCAAAGAAAGCCCAAAGAAAAGGGAAAGAAAGCCCAAAGAAAGGGGAAAGAAAGCCCAAAGAAAGGGGAATGACAGCCCAAAGAAAGGGGAAAGAAAGCCCAAAGAAAGGGGAAAGAAAGCCCAAAGAAAGGGGAAAGAAAGCCCAAAGAAAGGGGAAAGAAAGGGGAAAGAAAACCAAAGAAAGCCCAAGGAAAGCCCAAAGAAAGGGGAAAGAAAACCCAAAGAAAGGGGAAAGAAAGCCCAAAGAAAGCCCAAAGAAAGTTCAAAGAAAGCCCACAGAAAGGGGAAAGAAAGCCCAAAGAAAGGGGAAAGAAAGCCCAAAGAAAGCCCAAAGAAAGCCCAAAGAAAGACCAAAGAAAGCCCAAAGAAAGCCCAAAGAAAGGGGAAAGAAAGCCCAAGAAAGGGGAAAGAAAGCCCAAAGAAAGGGGAATGACAGCCCAAAGAAAGGGGAAAGAAAGCCCAAAGAAAGGGGAAAGAAAGCCCAAAGAAAGGGGAAGGAAAGCCCAAAGAAAGGGGAAAGAAACCCCAAAGAAATGGGAAAGAAAGCCCAAATAAAGGGGAATGACAGCCCAAAGAAAGGGGAAAGAAAGCCCAAAGAAAGGGGAAAGAAAGCCCAAAGAAAGGGGAAAGAATGCCCAGAGAAAGCCCAAAGAAAGCCCAAAGAAAGCCCAAAGAAAGTGGAAAGAAAGGGGAAAGAAAGCCCAAAGAAATCCCAAAGAAAGCCCAAAGAAAGCCCACAGAAAGCCCAAAGAAAGCCCAAAAAAGCCCAAAGAAAGCCCAAAGAAATGCCAAAGAAAGGGGAAAGAAAGCCCAAAGAAAGGGGAAAGAAAGCCCAAAGAAAGGGGAATGACAGCCCAAAGAAAGGGGAAAGAAAGCCCAAAGAAAGCCCAAAGAAAGCCCAAAGAAAGGGGAAAGAAAGGGGAAAGAAAGCCCAAAGAAAGCCCAAAGAAAACCCAAGGAAAGCCCAAAGAAAGGGGAAAGAAAGCCCAAAGAAAGGGGAAAGAAAGCCCAAAGAAAGCCCAAAGTAAGCCCACAGAAAGGGGAAAGAAAGCCCAAAGAAAGCCCAAAGAAAGCCCAAAGAAAGTGGAAAGAAAGGGGGAAGAAAGCCCGAAGAAAGCCCAAAGAAAGCCCAAGGAAAGCCCAAAGAAAGGAGAAAGAAAGCCCAAAGAAAGGGGAATGACAGCCCAAAGAAAGGGGAAAGAAAGCCCAAAGAAAGGGGAAAGAAAGCCCAAAGAAAGGGGAAAGAAAGCCCAAAGAAATGGGAAAGAAAGCCCAAAGAAAGCCCAAAGAAAGTGGAAAGAAAGGGGAAAGAAAGCCCAAAGAAAGCCCAAGGAAAGCCCAAAGAAAGGGGAAAGAAAGCCCAAAGAAAGGGGAATGACAGCCCAAAGAAAGGGGAAAGAAAGCCCAAAGAAAGGGGAAAGAAAGCCCAAAGAAAGGAGAAAGAAAGCCCAAAGAAAGGGGAAAGAAAGCCAAAAGAAAGGGGAAAGAAAGCCCAAAGAAAGTGGAAAGAAAGCCCAAAGAAAGCCCAAAGAAAGGGGAAAGAAAGCCCAAAGAAAGCCCAAAGAAAGGGGGAAGAAAGGGGAAAGAAAGCACAAAGAAAGGGGAAAGAAAGCCCAAAGAAAGCCCAAAGAAAGGGGAAAGAAAGCCCAAAGAAAGGGGAAAGAAAGCCCAAAGAAAGGGGAAAGAAAGCCCAAAGAAAGCCCAAAGAAAGCCCAAAGAAAGTGGAAAGAAAGGGGAAAGAAAGCCCAAAGAAAGCCCAAGGAAAGCCCAAAGAAAGGGGAAAGAAAGCCCAAAGAAACCCCAAAGAAAGGGGAAAGAAACCCCAAAGAAAGGGGAAAGAAAGCCCAAAGAAAGGGGAAAGAAAGCCCAAAGAAAGGGGAAAGAAAGCCCAAAGAAAGGGGAAAGAAAGCCCAAAGAAAGGGGGAAGAAAGCCCAAAGAAAGCCCAAAGAAATGGGAAAGAAAGGGGAAAGAAAGCCCAAAGAAAGCCCAAAGAAAGGGGAAAGAAAGGGGAAAGAAAGCCCAAAGAAATCCCAAAGAAAGCCCAAAGAAAGCCCACAGAAAGCCCAAAGAAAGCCCAAAGAAAGCCCAAAGAAAGCCCAAAAAAATGCCAAAGAAAGGGGAAAGAAAGCCCAAAGAAAGGGAAAGAAAGCCCAAAGAAAGGGGAATGACAGCCCAAAGAAAGGGGAAAGAAAGCCCAAAGAAAGCCCAAAGAAAGCCCAAAGAAAGGGGAAAGAAAGGGGAAAGAAAGCCCAAAGAAAGCCCAAAGAAAACCCAAGGAAAGCCCAAAGAAAGGGAAAGAAAGCCCAAAGAAAGGGGAAAGAAAGCCCAAAGAAAGCCCAAAGTAAGCCCACAGAAAGGGGAAAGAAAGCCCAAAGAAAGCCCAAAGAAAGCCCAAAGAAAGTGGAAAGAAAGGGGAAAGAAAGCCCAAAGAAAGCCCAAAGAAAGCCCAAGGAAAGCCCAAAGAAAGGAGAAAGAAAGCCCAAAGAAAGGGGAATGACAGCCCAAAGAAAGGGGAAAGAAAGCCCAAAGAAAGGGGAAAGAAAGCCCAAAGAAAGGGGAAAGAAAGCCCAAAGAAATGGGAAAGAAAGCCCAAAGAAAGCCCAAAGAAAGTGGAAAGAAAGGGGAAAGAAAGCCCAAAGAAAGCCCAAGGAAAGCCCAAAGAAAGGGGAAAGAAAGCCCAAAGAAAGGGGAATGACAGCCCAAAGAAAGAGGAAAGAAAGCCCAAAGAAAGGGGAAAGAAAGCCCAGAGAAAGGAGAAAGAAAGCCCAAAGAAAGGGGAAAGAAAGCCAAAAGAAAGGGGAAAGAAAGCCCAAAGAAATGGGAAAGAAAGCCCAAAGAAAGCCCAAAGAAAGTCCAAACAAAGCCCACAGAAAGGGGAAAGAAAGCCCAAAGAAAGGGGAAAGAAAGCCCAAAGAAAGCCCAAAGAAAGTCCAAAGAAAGCCCAAAGAAAGCCCAAAGAAAGCACAAAGAAAGGGGAAAGAAAGGGGAAAGAAAGCCCAAAGAAAGTGGAAAGAAAGCCCAAAGAAAGCCCAAAGAAAGGGGAAAGAAAGCCCAAAGAAAGCCCAAAGAAAGGGGAAAGAAAAGGGAAAGAAAGCACAAAGAAAGTGGAAAGAAAGCCCAAAGAAAGCCCAAACAAAGGGGAAAGAAAGCCCAAAGAAAGGGGAAAGAAAGCCCAAAGAAAGGGGAAAGAAAGCCCAAAGAAAGCCCAAAGAAAGCCCAAAGAAAGTGGAAAGAAAGGGGAAAGAAAGCCCAAAGAAAGCCCAAGGAAAGCCCAAAGAAAGGGGAAAGAAAGCCCAAAGAAACCCCAAAGAAAGGGGAAAGAAACCCCAAAGAAAGGGGAAAGAAAGCCCAAAGAAAGGGGAAAGAAAGCACAAAGAAAGGGGAAAGAAAGCCCAAAGAAAGTGGAAAGAAAGCCCAAAGAAAGGGGGAAGAAAGCCCAAAGAAAGCCCAAAGAAAGGGGAAAGAAAGGGGAAAGAAAGCCCAAAGAAAGCCCAAAGAAAGGGGAAAGAAAGCGCAAAGAAAGCCCACAGAAAGGGGAAAGAAAGCCCAAAGAAAGGGGAAAGAAAGCCCAAAGAAAGGGGAATGACAGCCCAAAGGAAGGGGAAAGACAGCCCAAAGAAAGCCCAAAGAAAGGGGAAAGAAAGCCCAAAGAAAGGGGAAAGAAAGCTCAAAGAAAGCCCAAAGAAATGGGAAAGAAAGCTCAAAGAAAGCCCAAAGAAAGGGTAAAGAAAGCCCAAAGAAAGGGGAATGACAGCCCAAAGAAAGGGGAAAGAAAGCCCAAAGAAAGGGGAAAGAAAGCCCAGAGAAAGGCCAAAGAAAGCCCAAAGAAAGCCCAAAGAAAGCCCAAAGAAAAGGGAAAGAAAGCCCAAAGAAAGGGGAAAGAAAGCCCAAAGAAAGGGGAATGACAGCCCAAAGAAAGGGGAAAGAAAGCCCAAAGAAAGGGGAAAGAAAGCCCAAAGAAAGGGGAAAGAAAGCCCAAAGAAAGCCCAAAGAAAGCCCAAAGAAAGTGGAAAGAAAGGGGAAAGAAAACCCAAAGAAAGCCCAAAGAAAGCCCAAGAAAAGCCCAAAGAAAGGGGAAAGAAAGCCCAAAGAAAGGGGAAAGAAAGCCCAAAGAAAGCCCAAAGAAAGCCCACAGAAAGGGGAAAGAAAGCCCAAAGAAAGGGGAAAGAAAGCCCAAAGAAAGCCCAAAGAAAGCCCAAAGAATGCCCAAATAAAGCCCAAAGAAAGCCCAAAGAAAGCCCAAAGAAAGCCCAAAGGAAGGGGAAAGAAAGCCCAAAGAAAGGGGAATGACAGCCCAAAGAAAGGGGAAAGAAAGCCCAAAGAAAGCCCAAAGACTTGGGAAAGAAAGGGGAAAGAAAGCCCAAAGAAAGGGGAAAGAAAGGGGAAAGAAAGCCCAAAGAAAGCCCAAAGAAAGTGGAAAGAAAGGGGAAAGAAAGCCCAAAGAAAGCCCAAGGAAAGCCCAAAGAAAGGGGAAAGAAAGCCCAAAGAAAGGGGAATGACAGCCCAAAGAAAGGGGAAAGAAAGCCCAAAGAAAGGGGAAAGAAAGCCCAAAGAAAGCCCAAAGAAAGTGGAAAGAAAGGGGAAAGAAAGCCCAAAGAAAGCCCAAAGAAAGCCCAAGGAAAGCCCAAAGAAAGGGGAAAGAAAGCCCAAAGAAAGGGGAATGACAGCCCAAAGAAAGGGGAAAGAAAGCCCAAAGAAAGGGGAAAGAAAGCCCAAAGAAAGGGGAAAGAAAGCCCAAAGAAAGGGGAAAGAAAGCCCAAAGAAAGGGGAAAGAAAGCCCAAGAAAGCCCAAAGAAAGCCCAAAGAAAGTGGAAAGAAAGGGGAAAAAAGCCAAAAGAAAGCCCAAAGAAAGCCCAAGGAAAGCCCAAAGAAAGGGGAAAGAAAGCCCAAAGAAAGGGGAATGACAGCCCAAAGAAAGGGGAAAGAAAGCCCAAAGAAAGGGGAAAGAAAGCCCAAAGAAAGGGGAAAGAAAGCCCAAAGAAAGCGGAAAGAAAGCCCAAAGAAATCCCAAAGAAAGCCCAAAGAAAGTTCACAGAAAGGGGAAAGAAAGCCCAAAGAAAGGGGAAAGAAAGCCCAAAGAAAGCCCAAAGAAAGCCCAAAGAAAGCCCAAAGAAAGCCCAAATAAAGGGGAAAGAAAGGGGAAAGAAAGCCCAAAGAAAGGGGAAAGAAAGCCCAAAGAGAGCCCAAAGAAAGGGGAAAGAAAGGGGAAAGAAAGCCCAAAGAAAGGGGAAAGAAAGCCCAAAGAAAGCCCAAAGAAAGTCCAAAGGAAGCCCACAGAAAGGGGAAAGAAAGCCCAAAGAAAGGGGAAAGAAAGCCCAAAGAAAGGTGAATGACAGCCCAAAGAAAGGGGAAAGAAAGCCCAAAGAAAGCCCAAAGAAAGCCCAAAGAAAGGGGAAAGAAAGGGGAAAGAAAGCCCAAAGAAAGCCCAAAGAAAACCCAAGGAAAGCCCAAAGAAAGGGAAAGAAAGCCCAAAGAAAGGGGAAAGAAAGCCCAAAGAAAGGGGAATGACAGCCCAAAGAAAGGGGAAAGAAAGCCCAAAGAAAGGGGAAAGAAAGCCCAAAGAAAGGGGAAAGAAAGCCCAAAGAAAGCGGAAAGAAAGCCCAAAGAAATCCCAAAGAAAGCCCAAAGAAAGTTCACAGAAAGGGGAAAGAAAGCCCAAAGAAAGGGGAAAGAAAGCCCAAAGAAAGCCCAAAGAAAGCCCAAAGAAAGCCCAAATAAAGGGGAAAGAAAGGGGAAAGAAAGCCCAAAGAAAGGGGAAAGAAAGCCCAAAGAGAGCCCAAAGAAAGGGGAAAGAAAGGGGAAAGAAAGCCCAAAGAAAGGGGAAAGAAAGCCCAAAGAAAGCCCAAAGAAAGTCCAAAGGAAGCCCACAGAAAGGGGAAAGAAAGCCCAAAGAAAGGGGAAAGAAAGCCCAAAGAAAGGTGAATGACAGCCCAAAGAAAGGGGAAAGAAAGCCCAAAGAAAGCCCAAAGAAAGCCCAAAGAAAGGGGAAAGAAAGGGGAAAGAAAGCCCAAAGAAAGCCCAAAGAAAACGCAAGGAAAGCCCAAAGAAAGGGAAAGAAAGCCCAAAGAAAGGGGAAAGAAAGCCCAAAGAAAGCCCAAAGTAAGCCCACAGAAAGGGGAAAGAAAGCCCAAAGAAAGCCCAAAGAAAGCCCAAAGAAAGTGGAAAGAAAGGGGAAAGAAAGCCCAAAGAAAGCCCAAAGAAAGCCCAAGGAAAGCCCAAAGAAAGGAGAAAGAAAGCCCAAAGAAAGGGGAATGACAGCCCAAAGAAAGGGGAAAGAAAGCCTAAAGAAAGGGGAAAGAAAGCCCAAAGAAAGGGGAAAGAAAGCCCAAAGAAATGGGAAAGAAAGCCCAAGAAAGCCCAAAGAAAGTGGAAAGAAAGGGGAAAGAAAGCCCAAAGAAAGACCAAGGAAAGCCCAAAGAAAGGGGAAAGAAAGCCCAAAGAAAGGGGAATGACAGCCCAAAGAAAGGGGAAAGAAAGCCCAAAGAAAGGGGGAAAGAAAGCCCAGAGAAAGGAGAAAGAAAGCCCAAAGAAAGGGGAAAGAAAGCCAAAAGAAAGGGGAAAGAAAGCCCAAAGAAATGGGAAAGAAAGCCCAAAGAAAGCCCAAAGAAAGTCCAAAGAAAGCCCACAGAAAGGGGAAAGAAAGACCAAAGAAAGGGGAAAGAAAGCCCAAAGAAAGCCCAAAGAAAGTCCAAAGAAAGCCCAAAGAAAGCCCAAAGAAAGCCCAAAGAAAGGGGAAAGAAAGGGGAAAGAAAGCCCAAAGAAAGTGGAAAGAAAGCCCAAAGAAAACCCAAAGAAAGGGGAAAGAAAGCCCAAAGAAAGCCCAAAGAAAGGGGAAAGAAAGGGGAAAGAAAGCACAAAGAAAGTGGAAAGAAAGCCCAAAGAAACCCCAAAGAAAGGGGAAAGAAAGCCCAAAGAAAGGGGAAAGAAAGCCCAAAGAAAGGGGAAAGAAAGCACAAAGAAAGGGGAAAGAAAGCCCAAAGAAAGTGGAAAGAAAGCCCAAAGAAAGGGGGAAGAAAGCCCAAAGAAAGCCCAAAGAAAGGGAAAGAAAGGGGAAAGAAAGCCCAAAGAAAGCCCAAAGAAAGGGGAAAGAAAGCGCAAAGAAACGCCCACAGAAAGGGGAAAGAAAGCCCAAAGAAAGGGGAAAGAAAGCCCAAAGAAAGGGGAAAGAAAGCCCAAAGAAAGGGGAAAGACAGCCCAAAGAAAGCCCAAAGAAAGGGGAAAGAAAGCCCAAAGAAAGGGGAAAGAAAGCTCAAAGAAAGCCCAAAGAAAGGGTAAAGAAAGCCCAAAGAAAGGGGAATGACAGCCAAAGAAAGGGGAAAGAAAGCCCAAAGAAGGGGAAAGAAAGCCCAGAGAAAGCCCAATGAAAGCCCAAAGAAAGCCCAAAGAAAAGGGAAAGAAAGCCCAAAGAAAGGGGAAAGAAAGCCCAAAGAAAGGGGAATGACAGCCCAAAGAAAGGGGAAAGAAAGCCCAAAGAAAGGGGAAAGAAAGCCCAAAGAAAGGGGAAAGAAAGCCCAAAGAAAGCCCAAAGAAAGCCCAAAGAAAGTGGAAAGAAAGGGGAAAGAAAACCCAAAGAAAGCCAAAGAAAGCCCAAGAAAAGCCCAAAGAAAGGGGAAAGAAAGCCCAAAGAAAGGGGAAAGAAAAGCCCAAAGAAAGCAAAAAGAAAGCCCACAGAAAGGGAAAGAAAGCCCAAAGAAAGGGGAAAGAAAGCCCAAAGAAAGCCCAAAGAAAGCCCAAAGAATGCCCAAATAAAGCCCAAAGAAAGCCCAAAGAAAGCCCAAAGAAAGCCCAAAGGAAGGGAAAAGAAAGCCCAAAGAAAGGGGAATGACAGCCCAAAGAAAGGGGAAAGAAAGCCCAAAGAAAGCCCAAAGACTTGGGAAAGAAAGGGGAAAGAAAGCCCAAATAAAGGGGAAAGAAAGGGGAAAGAAAGCCCAAAGAAAGCCCAAAGAAAGTGGAAAGAAAGGGAAAGAAAGCCCAAAGAAAGCCCAAAGAAAGCCCAAGGAAAGCCCAAAGAAAGGGGAAAGAAAGCCCAAAGAAAGGGGAATGACAGCCCAAAGAAAGGGGAAAGAAAGCCCAAAGAAAGGGGAAAGAAAGCCCAAAGAAAGGGGAAAGAAAGCCCAAAGAAAGCGGAAAGAAAGCCCAAAGAAATCCCAAAGAAAGCCCAAAGAAAGTTCACAGAAAGGGAAAAGAAAGTCCAAAGAAAGGGGAAAGAAAGCCAAAAGAAAGCCCAAAGAAAGCCCAAAGAAAGCCCAAATAAAGGGGAAAGAAGGGGAAAGAAAGCCCAAAGAAAGGGGAAAGAAAGCCCAAAGAGAGCCCAAAGAAACGGGAAAGAAAGGGGAAAGAAAGCCCAAAGAAAGGGGAAAGAAAGCCCAAAGAAAGCCCAAAGAAAGTCCAAAGGAAGCCCACAGAAAGGGGAAAGAAAGCCCAAAGAAAGGGGAAAGAAAGCCCAAAGAAAGGTGAATGACAGCCCAAAGAAAGGGGAAAGAAAGCCCAAAGAAAGCCCAAAGAAAGCCCAAAGAAAGGGGAAAGAAAGGGGAAAGAAAGCCCAAAGAAAGCCCAAAGAAAACCCAAGGAAAGCCCAAAGAAAGGGAAAGAAAGCCCAAAGAAAGGGGAAAGAAAGCCCAAAGAAAGCCCAAAGTAAGCCCACAGAAAGGGGAAAGAAAGCCCAAAGAAAGCCCAAAGAAAGCCCAAAGAAAGTGGAAAGAAAGGGGAAAGAAAGCCAAAGAAAGCCCAAAGAAAGCCCAAGGAAAGCCCAAAGAAAGGAGAAAGAAAGCCCAAAGAAAGGGGAATGACAGCCCAAAGAAAGGGGAAAGAAAGCCCAAAGAAAGGGGAAAGAAAGCCCAAAGAAAGGGGAAAGAAAGCCCAAAGAAATGGGAAAGAAAGCCCAAAGAAAGCCCAAAGAAAGTGGAAAGAAAGGGGAAAGAAAGCCCAAAGAAAGCCCAAGGAAAGCCCAAAGAAAGGGGAAAGAAAGCCCAAAGAAAGGGAATGACAGCCCAAAGAAAGGGGAAAGAAAGCCCAAAGAAAGGGGAAAGAAAGCCCAGAGAAAGGAGAAAGAAAGCCCAAAGAAAGGGGAAAGAAAGCCAAAAGAAAGGGGAAAGAAAGCCCAAAGAAATGGGAAAGAAAGCCCAAAGAAAGCCCAAAGAAAGTCCAAAGAAAGCCCACAGAAAGGGGAAAGAAAGCCCAAAGAAAGGGGAAAGAAAGCCCAAAGAAAGCCCAAAGAAAGTCCAAAGAAAGCCCAAAGAAAGCCCAAAGAAAGCCCAAAGAAAGGGGAAAGAAAGGGGAAAGAAAGCCCAAAGAAAGTGGAAAGAAAGCCCAAAGAAAACCCAAAGAAAGGGGAAAGAAAGCCCAAAGAAAGGGGAAAGAAAGCTCAAAGAAAGCCCAAAGAAAGGGTAAAGAAAGCCCAAAGAAAGGGGAATGACAGCCCAAAGAAAGGGGAAAGAAAGCCCAAAGAAAGGGGAAAGAAAGCCCAGAGAAAGGCCAAAGAAAGCCCAAAGAAAGCCCAAAGAAAGCCCAAAGAAAAGGGAAAGAAAGCCCAAAGAAAGGGGAAAGAAAGCCCAAAGAAAGGGGAAAGAAAGGGGAAAGAAAGCACAAAGAAAGTGGAAAGAAAGCCCAAAGAAAGCCCAAACAAAGGGGAAAGAAAGCCCAAAGAAAGGGGAAAGAAAGCCCAAAGAAAGGGGAAAGAAAGCCCAAAGAAAGCCCAAAGAAAGCCCAAAGAAAGTGGAAAGAAAGGGGAAAGAAAGCCCAAAGAAAGCCCAAGGAAAGCCCAAAGAAAGGGGAAAGAAAGCCCAAAGAAACCCCAAAGAAAGGGGAAAGAAACCCCAAAGAAAGGGGAAAGAAAGCCCAAAGAAAGGGGAAAGAAAGCACAAAGAAAGGGGAAAGAAAGCCCAAAGAAAGTGGAAAGAAAGCCCAAAGAAAGAGGGAAGAAAGCCCAAAGAAAGCCCAAAGAAAGGGGAAAGAAAGGGGAAAGAAAGCCCAAAGAAAGCCCAAAGAAAGGGGAAAGAAAGCGCAAAGAAAGCCCACAGAAAGGGGAAAGAAAGCCCAAAGAAAGGGGAAAGAAAGCCCAAAGAAAGGGGAAAGACAGCCCAAAGAAAGCCCAAAGAAAGGGGAAAGAAAGCCCAAAGAAAGGGGAAAGAAAGCTCAAAGAAAGCCCAAAGAAAGGGTAAAGAAAGCCCAAAGAAAGGGGAATGACAGCCCAAAGAAAGGGGAAAGAAAGCCCAAAGAAAGGGGAAAGAAAGCCCAGAGAAAGGCCAAAGAAAGCCCAAAGAAAGCCCAAAGAAAGCCCAAAGAAAAGGGAAAGAAAGCCCAAAGAAAGGGGAAAGAAAGCCCAAAGAAAGGGGAATGACAGCCCAAAGAAAGGGGAAAGAAAGCCCAAAGAAAGGGGAAAGAAAGCCCAAAGAAAGGGGAAAGAAAGCCCAAAGAAAGCCCAAAGAAAGCCCAAAGAAAGTGGAAAGAAAGGGGAAAGAAAACCCAAAGAAAGCCCAAAGAAAGCCCAAGAAAAGCCCAAAGAAAGGGGAAAGAAAGCCCAAAGAAAGGGGAAAGAAAGCCCAAAGAAAGCCCAAAGAAAGCCCACAGAAAGTGGAAAGAAAGCCCAAAGAAAGGGGAAAGAAAGCCCAAAGAAAGCCCAAAGAAAGCCCAAAGAATGCCCAAATAAAGCCCAAAGAAAGCCCAAAGAAAGCCCAAAGAAAGCCCAAAGGAAGGGGAAAGAAAGCCCAAAGAAAGGGGAATGACAGCCCAAAGAAAGGGGAAAGAAAGCCCAAAGAAAGCCCAAAGACTTGGGAAAGAAAGGGGAAAGAAAGCCCAAAGAAAGGGGAAAGAAAGGGGAAAGAAAGCCCAAAGAAAGCCCAAAGAAAGTGGAAAGAAAGGGGAAAGAAAGCCCAAAGAAAGCCCAAAGAAAGCCCAAGGAAAGCCCAAAGAAAGGGGAAAGAAAGCCCAAAGAAAGGGGAATGACAGCCCAAAGAAAGGGGAAAGAAAGCCCAAAGAAAGGGGAAAGAAAGCCCAAAGAAAGGGGAAAGAAAGCCCAAAGAAAGGGGAAAGAAAGCCCAAGAAAGCCCAAAGAAAGCCCAAAGAAAGTGGAAAGAAAGGGGAAAAAAGCCAAAAGAAAGCCCAAAGAAAGCCCAAGGAAAGCCCAAAGAAAGGGGAAAGAAAGCCCAAAGAAAGGGGAATGACAGCCCAAAGAAAGGGGAAAGAAAGCCCAAAGAAAGGGGAAAGAAAGCCCAAAGAAAGGGGAAAGAAAGCCCAAAGAAAGCGGAAAGAAAGCCCAAAGAAATCCCAAAGAAAGCCCAAAGAAAGCTCACAGAAAGGGGAAAGAAAGCCCAAAGAAAGGGGAAAGAAAGCCCAAAGAAAGCCCAAAGAAAGCCCAAAGAAAGCCCAAATAAAGGGGAAAGAAAGGGGAAAGAAAGCCCAAAGAAAGGGGAAAGAAAGCCCAAAGAGAGCCCAAAGAAAGGGGAAAGAAAGGGGAAAGAAAGCCCAAAGAAAGGGGAAAGAAAGCCCAAAGAAAAGGGAAAGAAAGCCCAAAGAGAGCCCAAAGAAAGGGGAAAGAAAGGGGAAAGAAAGCCCAGAGAAAGGAGAAAGAAAGCCCAAAGAAAGCCCAAAGAAAGTCCAAAGGAAGCCCACAGAAAGGGGAAAGAAAGCCCAAAGAAAGGGGAAAGAAAGCCCAAAGAAAGGTGAATGACAGCCCAAAGAAAGGGGAAAGAAAGCCCAAAGAAAGCCCAAAGAAAGCCCAAAGAAAGGGGAAAGAAAGGGGAAAGAAAGCCCAAAGAAAGCCCAAAGAAAACCCAAGGAAAGCCCAAAGAAAGGGAAAGAAAGCCCAAAGAAAGGGGAAAGAAAGCCCAAAGAAAGCCCAAAGTAAGCCCACAGAAAGGGGAAAGAAAGCCCAAAGAAAGCCCAAAGAAAGCCCAAAGAAAGTGGAAAGAAAGGGGAAAGAAAGCCCAAAGAAAGCCCAAAGAAAGCCCAAGGAAAGCCCAAAGAAAGGAGAAAGAAAGCCCAAAGAAAGGGGAATGACAGCCCAAAGAAAGGGGAAAGAAAGCCCAAAGAAAGGGGAAAGAAAGCCCAAAGAAAGGGGAAAGAAAGCCCAAAGAAATGGGAAAGAAAGCCCAAAGAAAGCCCAAAGAAAGTGGAAGGAAAGGGGAAAGAAAGCCCAAAGAAAGCCCAAGGAAAGCCCAAAGAAAGGGGAAAGAAAGCCCAAAGAAAGGGGAATGACAGCCCAAAGAAAGGGGAAAGAAAGCCCAAAGAAAGGGGAAAGAAAGCCCAGAGAAAGGAGAAAGAAAGCCCAAAGAAAGGGGAAAGAAAGCCAAAAGAAAGGGGAAAGAAAGCCCAAAGAAATGGGAAAGAAAGCCCAAAGAAAGCCCAAAGAAAGTCCAAAGAAAGCCCACAGAAAGGGGAAAGAAAGCCCAAAGAAAGGGGAAAGAAAGCCCAAAGAAAGCCCAAAGAAAGTCCAAAAAAAGCCCAAAGAAAGCCCAAAGAAAGCCCAAAGAAAGGGGAAAGAAAGGGGAAAGAAAGCCCAAAGAAAGTGGAAAGAAAGCCCAAAGAAAACCCAAAGAAAGGGGAAAGAAAGCCCAAAGAAAGCCCAAAGAAAGGGGAAAGAAAGGGGAAAGAAAGCACAAAGAAAGTGGAAAGAAAGCCCAAAGAAAGCCCAAACAAAGGGGAAAGAAAGCCCAAAGAAAGGGGAAAGAAAGCCCAAAGAAAGGGGAAAGAAAGCCCAATGAAAGCCCAAAGAAAGCCCAAAGAAAGTGGAAAGAAAGGGGAAAGAAAGCCCAAAGAAAGCCCAAGGAAAGCCCAAAGAAAGGGGAAAGAAAGCCCAAAGAAACCCCAAAGAAAGGGGAAAGAAACCCCAAAGAAAGGGGAAAGAAAGCCCAAAGAAAGGGGAAAGAAAGCACAAAGAAAGGGGAAAGAAAGCCCAAAGAAAGTGGAAAGAAAGCCCAAAGAAAGAGGGAAGAAAGCCCAAAGAAAGCCCAAAGAAAGGGGAAAGAAAGGGGAAAGAAAGCCCAAAGAAAGCCCAAAGAAAGGGGAAAGAAAGCGCAAAGAAAGCCCACAGAAAGGGGAAAGAAAGCCCAAAGAAAGGGGAAAGAAAGCCCAAAGAAAGGGGAAAGAAAGCCCAAAGAAAGGGGAAAGACAGCCCAAAGAAAGCCCAAAGAAAGGGGAAAGAAAGCCCAAAGAAAGGGGAAAGAAAGCCCAAGAAAGCCCAAAGAAAGCCCAAAGAAAGTGGAAAGAAAGGGGAAAAAAGCCAAAAGAAAGCCCAAAGAAAGCCCAAGGAAAGCCCAAAGAAAGGGGAAAGAAAGCCCAAAGAAAGGGAATGACAGCCCAAAGAAAGGGGAAAGAAAGCCCAAAGAAATCCCAAAGAAAGCCCAAAGAAAGCTCACAGAAAGGGGAAAGAAAGCCCAAAGAAAGGGGAAAGAAAGCCCAAAGAAAGCCCAAAGAAAGCCCAAATAAAGGGGAAAGAAAGGGGAAAGAAAGCCCAAAGAAAGGGGAAAGAAAGCCCAAAGAGAGCCCAAAGAAAGGGGAAAGAAAGGGGAAAGAAAGCCCAAAGAAAGGGGAAAGAAAGGGGAAAGAAAGCCCAAAGAAAGGGGAAAGAAAGCCCAAAGAGAGCCCAAAGAAAGGGGAAAGAAAGGGGAAAGAAAGCCCAGAGAAAGGAGAAAGAAAGCCCAAAGAAAGCCCAAAGAAAGTCCAAAGGAAGCCCACAGAAAGGGGAAAGAAAGCCCAAAGAAAGGGGAAAGAAAGCCCAAAGAAAGGTGAATGACAGCCCAAAGAAAGGGGAAAGAAAGCCCAAAGAAAGCCCAAAGAAAGCCCAAAGAAAGGGGAAAGAAAGGGGAAAGAAAGCCCAAAGAAAGCCCAAAGAAAACCCAAGGAAAGCCCAAAGAAAGGGAAAGAAAGCCCAAAGAAAGGGGAAAGAAAGCCCAAAGAAAGCCCAAAGTAAGCCCACAGAAAGGGGAAAGAAAGCCCAAAGAAAGCCCAAAGAAAGCCCAAAGAAAGTGGAAAGAAAGGGGAAAGAAAGCCCAAAGAAAGCCCAAAGAAAGCCCAAGGAAAGCCCAAAGAAAGGAGAAAGAAAGCCCAAAGAAAGGGGAATGACAGCCCAAAGAAAGGGGAAAGAAAGCCCAAAGAAAGGGGAAAGAAAGCCCAAAGAAAGGGGAAAGAAAGCCCAAAGAAATGGGAAAGAAAGCCCAAAGAAAGCCCAAAGAAAGTGGAAAGAAAGGGGAAAGAAAGCCCAAAGAAAGCCCAAGGAAAGCCCAAAGAAAGGGGAAAGAAAGCCCAAAGAAAGGGGAATGACAGCCCAAAGAAAGGGGAAAGAAAGCCCAAAGAAAGGGGAAAGAAAGCCCAGAGAAAGGAGAAAGAAAGCCCAAAGAAAGGGGAAAGAAAGCCAAAAGAAAGGGGAAAGAAAGCCCAAAGAAATGGGAAAGAAAGCCCAAAGAAAGCCCAAAGAAAGTCCAAAGAAAGCCCACAGAAAGGGGAAAGAAAGCCCAAAGAAAGGGGAAAGAAAGCCCAAAGAAAGCCCAAAGAAAGTCCAAAGAAAGCCCAAAGAAAGCCCAAAGAAAGCCCAAAGAAAGGGGAAAGAAAGGGGAAAGAAAGCCCAAAGAAAGTGGAAAGAAAGCCCAAAGAAAACCCAAAGAAAGGGAAAGAAAGCCCAAAGAAAGCCCAAAGAAAGGGGAAAGAAAGGGGAAAGAAAGCACAAAGAAAGTGGAAAGAAAGGGAAAGAAAGCGCAAAGAAAGCCCACAGAAAGGGGAAAGAAAGCCCAAAGAAAGGGGAAAGAAAGCCCAAAGAAAGGGGAAAGAAAGCCCAAAGAAAGGGGAAAGACAGCCCAAAGAAAGCCCAAAGAAAGGGGAAAGAAAGCCCAAAGAAAGGGGAAAGAAAGCCAAGAAAGCCCAAAGAAAGCCCAAAGAAAGTGGAAAGAAAGGGGAAAAAAGCCAAAAGAAAGCCCAAAGAAAGCCCAAGGAAAGCCCAAAGAAAGGGGAAAGAAAGCCCAAAGAAAGGGGAATGACAGCCCAAAGAAAGGGGAAAGAAAGCCCAAAGAAAGGGGAAAGAAAGCCCAAAGAAAGGGGAAAGAAAGCCCAAAGAAAGCGGAAAGAAAGCCCAAAGAAATCCAAAGAAAGCCCAAAGAAAGCTCACAGAAAGGGGAAAGAAAGCCCAAAGAAAGGGGAAAGAAAGCCCAAAGAAAGCCCAAAGAAAGCCCAAAGAAAGCCCAAATAAAGGGGAAAGAAAGGGGAAAGAAAGCCCAAAGAAAGGGGAAAGAAAGCCAAAGAGAGCCCAAAGAAAGGGGAAAGAAAGGGGAAAGAAAGCCCAAAGAAAGGGGAAAGAAAGGGGAAAGAAAGCCCAAAGAAAGGGGAAAGAAAAGCCCAAAGAGAGCCCAAAGAAAGGGGAAAGAAAGGGGAAAGAAAGCCCAGAGAAAGGAGAAAGAAAGCCCAAAGAAAGCCCAAAGAAAGTCCAAAGGAAGCCCACAGAAAGGGGAAAGAAAGCCCAAAGAAAGGGAAAGAAAGCCCAAAGAAAGGTGAATGACAGCCCAAAGAAAGGGGAAAGAAAGCCCAAAGAAAGCCCAAAGAAAGCCCAAAGAAAGGGGAAAGAAAGGGGAAAGAAAGCCCAAAGAAAGCCCAAAGAAAACCCAAGGAAAGCCCAAAGAAAGGGAAAGAAAGCCCAAAGAAAGGGGAAAGAAAGCCCAAAGAAAGCCCAAAGTAAGCCCACAGAAAGGGGAAAGAAAGCCCAAAGAAAGCCCAAAGAAAGCCAAAGAAAGTGGAAAGAAAGGGGAAAGAAAGCCCAAAGAAAGCCCAAAGAAAGCCCAAGGAAAGCCCAAAGAAAGGAGAAAGAAAGCCCAAAGAAAGGGGAATGACAGCCCAAAGAAAGGGGAAAGAAAGCCCAAAGAAAGGGGAAAGAAAGCCCAAAGAAAGGGAAAGAAAGCCCAAAGAAATGGGAAAGAAAGCCCAAAGAAAGCCCAAAGAAAGTGGAAAGAAAGGGGAAAGAAAGCCCAAAGAAAGCCCAAGGAAAGCCCAAAGAAAGGGGAAAGAAAGCCCAAAGAAAGGGGAATGACAGCCCAAAGAAAGGGGAAAGAAAGCCCAAAGAAAGGGGAAAGAAAGCCCAGAGAAAGGAGAAAGAAAGCCCAAAGAAAGGGGAAAGAAAGCCAAAAGAAAGGGGAAAGAAAGCCCAAAGAAATGGGAAAGAAAGCCCAAAGAAAGCCCAAAGAAAGTCCAAAGAAAGCCCACAGAAAGGGGAAAGAAAGCCCAAAGAAAGGGGAAAGAAAGCCCAAAGAAAGCCCAAAGAAAGTCCAAAGAAAGCCCAAAGAAAGCCCAAAGAAAGCCCAAAGAAAGGGGAAAGAAAGGGGAAAGAAAGCCCAAAGAAAGTGGAAAGAAAGCCCAAAGAAAACCCAAAGAAAGGGGAAAGAAAGCCCAAAGAAAGCCCAAAGAAAGGGGAAAGAAAGGGGAAAGAAAGCACAAAGAAAGTGGAAAGAAAGCCCAAAGAAAGACCAAACAAAGGGGAAAGAAAGCCCAAAGAAAGGGGAAAGAAAGCCCAAAGAAAGGGGAAAGAAAGCCCAAAGAAAGCCCAAAGAAAGCCCAAAGAAAGTGGAAAGAAAGGGGAAAGAAAGCCCAAAGAAAGCCCAAGGAAAGCCCAAAGAAAGGGGAAAGAAAGCCCAAAGAAACCCCAAAGAAAGGGGAAAGAAACGCCAAAGAAAGGGGAAAGAAAGCCCAAAGAAAGGGGAAAGAAAGCACAAAGAAAGGGGAAAGAAAGCCCAAAGAAAGTGGAAAGAAAGCCCAAAGAAAGAGGGAAGAAAGCCCAAAGAAAGCCCAAAGAAAGGGGAAAGAAAGGGGAAAGAAAGCCCACAGAAAGGGGAAAGAAAGCCCAAAGAAAGGGGAAAGAAAGCCCAAAGAAAGGGGAAAGAAAGCCCAAAGAAAGGGGAAAGAAAGCCCAAAGAAAGGGGAAAGAAAGCCCAAAGAAAGGGGAAAGACAGCCCAAAGAAAGCCCAAAGAAAGGGGAAAGAAAGCCCAAAGAAAGGGGAAAGAAAGCTCAAAGAAAGCCCAAAGAAAGGGTAAAGAAAGCCCAAAGAAAGGGGAATGACAGCCCAAAGAAAGGGGAAAGAAAGCCCAAAGAAAGGGGAAAGAAAGCCCAGAGAAAGGCCAAAGAAAGCCCAAAGAAAGCCCAAAGAAAGCCCAAAGAAAAGGGAAAGAAAGCCCAAAGAAATGGGAAAGAAAGCCCAAAGAAAGGGGAATGACATCCCAAAGAAAGGGGAAAGAAAGCCCAAAGAAAGGGGAAAGAAAGCCCAAAGAAAGGGGAAAGAAAGCCTAAAGAAAGCCCAAAGACTTGGGAAAGAAAGGGGAAAGAAAGCCCAAAGAAAGGGGAAAGAAAGGGGAAAGAAAGCCCAAAGAAAGCCCAAAGAAAGTGGAAAGAAAGGGGAAAGAAAGCCCAAAGAAAGCCCAAGGAAAGCCCAAAGAAAGGGGAAAGAAAGCCCAAAGAAAGGGGAATGACAGCCCAAAGAAAGGGGAAAGAAAGCCCAAAGAAAGGGGAAAGAAAGCCCAAAGAAAGGGGAAAGAAAGCCCAAGAAAGCCCAAAGAAAGCCCAAAGAAAGTGGAAAGAAAGGGGAAAAAAGCCAAAAGAAAGCCCAAAGAAAGCCCAAGGAAAGCCCAAAGAAAGGGGAAAGAAAGCCCAAAGAAAGGGGAATGACAGCCCAAAGAAAGGGGAAAGAAAGCCCAAAGAAAGGGGAAAGAAAGCCCAAAGAAAGGGGAAAGAAAGCCCAAAGAAAGCGGAAAGAAAGCCCAAAGAAATCCCAAAGAAAGCCCAAAGAAAGCTCACAGAAAGGGGAAAGAAAGCCCAAAGAAAGGGGAAAGAAAGCCCAAAGAAAGCCCAAAGAAAGCCCAAAGAAAGCCCAAATAAAGGAGAAAGAAAGGGGAAAGAAAGCCCAAAGAAAGGGGAAAGAAAGCCCAAAGAGAGCCCAAAGAAAAGGGAAAGAAAGGGGAAAGAAAGCCCAAAGAAAGGGGAAAGAAAGCCCAAAGAAAGCCCAAAGAAAGTCCAAAGGAAGCCCACAGAAAGGGGAAAGAAAGCCCAAAGAAAGGGGAAAGAAAGCCCAAAGAAAGCCCAAAGAAAGCCCAAAGAAAGCCTTAAGAAATGGGAAAGAAAGGGGAAAGAAAGCCCAAAGAAAGTGGAAAGAAAGCCCAAAGAAAGCCCAAAGAAAGGGGAAAGAAAGCCCAAAGAAAGCCCAAAGAAAGGGGAAAGAAAGGGGAAAGAAAGCACAAAGAAAGGGGAAAGAAAGCCCAAAGAAAGCCCAAAGAAAGGGGAAAGAAAGCCCAAAGAAAGGGGAAAGAAAGCCCAAAGAAAGGGGAAAGAAAGCCCAAAGAAAGCCCAAAGAAAGTGGAAAGAAAGGGGAAAGAAAGCCCAAAGAAAGCCCAAGGAAAGCCCAAAGAAAGCGGAAAGAAAGCCCAAAGAAACCCCAAAGAAAGGGGAAAGAAACCCCAAAGAAAGGGGAAAGAAAGCCCAAAGAAAGGGGAAAGAAAGCCCAAAGAAAGGGGAAAGAAAGCCCAAAGAAAGGGGAAAGAAAGCCAAAAGAAAGCCCAAAGAAAGCCCAAAGAAAGCCCACAGAAAGGGGAAAAAAGCCCAAAGAAAGCCCAAAGAAAGCCCAAGGAAAGCCCAAAGAAAGGGGAAAGAAAGCCCAAAGAAAGCCCAAAGAAATCCCAAAGAAATCCCAAAGAAAGCCCAAAGAAAGCCCAAAGAAAGCCCAAAGAAAGGGGAAAAAATGCCCAAAGAAAGCCCAAAGAAAGCCCAAAGAAAGCTCAAAGACAGCCGAAAGAAAGCCCAAAGAAAGCCCAAAGAAAGGGGAAAGAAAGGGGAAAGAAAGCCGAAAGAAAGGGGAAAGAAAGCCCAAAGAAAGGGGAAAGAAAGCCCAAAGAAAGGGGAAAGAAATCCCAAAGAAAGGGGAAAGAAAGCCCAAAGAAAGGGGAAAGAGAGCCCAAAGAAAGGGGAAAGAAAGCCCAAAGAAAGGGGAAAGAAAGCCCAAAGAAAGGGGAAAGAAAGCCCAAAGAAAGGGGAAAGAAATCCCAAAGAAAGCCCAAAGAAAGGGGAAAGAAAGGGGAAGATAGCCCAAAGAAAGCCCAAAGAAAGGGGAAAGAAACCCCAAAGAAAGCCCAAAGAAAGCCCAAAGAAAGGGGAAAGAAAGCCCAAAGAAAGGGGAAAGAAAGCCCAAAGAAAGCCGAAAGAAAGCCCAAAGAAAGCCCAAAGAAAGGGGAAAGAAAACCCAAAGAAAGCCCAAAGAAAGGGGAAAGAAAGGGGAAGATAGCCCAAAGAAAGCCCAAAGAAAGGGGAAAGAAAGCCCAAAGAAAGCCCAAAGAAAGTGGAAAGAAAGCCCAAAGAAAGGGGAAAGAAAGCCCAAAGAAAGCCCAAAGAAAGAGGAAAGAAAGCCCAAAGAAAGTGGAAAGAAAGCTCAAAGAAATTGGAAAGAAAGCCCAAAGAAAGGGGAAAGAAAGCCCAAAGAAAGGGGAAAGAAAGCCCAAAGAAAGGGGAAAGAAAGGCCAAAGAAAGGGTAAAGAAAGCCCAAAGAAAGCCCAAAGAAAGGGGAAAGAAGCCCAAAGAAAGCCCAAATAAAGCCCAAAGAAAGCCCAGAGAAAGCCCGTTGAAAGCTCAAAGAAAGCCCAAAGAAAGGCCAAAGAAAGCCCAAAGAAAGGGGAAAGAAAGCCCAAAGAAAGGGGAAAGAAAGCCCAAAGAAAGCCCAAAGAAAGCCACAAGAAAGGGGAAAGAAAGCCCAAAGAAAGGGGAAAGAAAGCCCAAAGAAATCCCAAAGAAAGGGGAAAGAAAGCCCAAGGAAAGGGGAAAGAAAGCACAAAGAAAGCCCAAAGAAAGGGGAAAAAAGCCCAACGAAAGGGAAAATAAAGGAGAAAGAAAGCCCAAAGAAAGCCCAAAGAAAGGGGAAAGAAAGCCCAAAGAAAGTGGAAAGAAAGCCCAAAGAAAGGGGAAAGAAAGCCCAAAGAAAGCCCAAAGAAAGCCCAAAGAAAGGGGAAAGAAAGCCCAAAGAAAGGGGAAAGAAAGCCCAAAGAAAGCCCAAAGAAAGCCCAAAGAAAGTCCAAAGAAAGCCCAAAGAAAGCCCAAAGAAAGTCCAAAGAAAGCCCAAAGAAAGCCCAAAGAAAGCCCAAAGAAAGTCCAAAGAAAGCCCAAGGAAATGGGAAAGAAAGCCCAAAGAAAGCCCAAACAAAGGGGAAAGAAAGGCCAAAGAAAGCCCAAAGAAAGGGGAAAGAAAGCAGAAAGAAAGGGGACTGAAAGCCCAAAGAAAGGGGAAAAGAAAGCCCAAAGAAAGCCCAAACAAATGGGAAAGAAAGCCCAAAGAAAGGGGAAAGAAATCCCAAAGAAAGGGGAAAGAAAGCCCAAAGAAAGCCCAAGGAAAGGGGAAAGAAAGCCCAAAGAAAGCCCAAGGAAAGGGGAAAGAAAGCCAAAAGAAAGCCCAAAGAAAGGGGAAAGAAAGCCCAAAGAAAGGGGAAAGAAAGAACAAAGAAAGCCCAAAGAAAGGGGAAAGAAAGCCCAAAGAAAGGGGAAAGAAAGAACAAAGAAAACCCAAAGAAAGGGGAAAGAAAGCCCAAAGAAAGGGGAAAGAAAGGGGAAAGAAAGCCCAAAGAAAGGGGAAAGAAAGGGGAAAGAAAGCCCAAAGAAAGGGGAAAGAAAGGGGAAAGAAAGCCCAAAGAAAGGGGAATGAAAGGGGAAAGAAAGCCCAAAGAAAGGGGAAAGAAAGGGGAAAGAAAGGGGAAAGAAAGGGGAAAGAAAGCCCAAAGAAAGGGGAAAGAAAGGGGAAAGAAAGCCCAAAGAAAGGGGAATGAAAGGGGAAAGAAAGCCCAGAGAAAGGGGAAAGAAAGGGGAAAGAAAGCCCAAAGTAAGGGGAAAGAAAGGCCAAAGAAAGGGGAAAGAAAGGGGAAAGAAAGCCCAAAGAAAGGGGAAAGAAAGGGGAAAGAAAGCCCAAAGAAAGGGGAAAGAAAGCCCAAAGAAAGGGGAAAGAAAGCCCAAAGAAAGCACAAAGAAAGCCCAAAGAAAGGGGAAAGAAAGCCCAAAGAAAGGGGAAAGAAAGCCCAAAGAACGCCCAAAGAAATGAGAAAAAAAGCCCAAAGAAAGGGGAAAGAAAGCCCAAAGAAAGCCCAAAGAAAGGGGAAAGAAAGCCCAAAGAAAGGGGAAATAAAGCCCAAAGAAAGGGGAAAGAATGCCCAAAGAAAGGGGAAAGAAAGCCCAAAGAAAGGAGAAAGAAAGCCCAAAGAAAGACCAAAGAAAGGGGAAAGAAAGCCCAAAGAAAGGGGAACGAAAGGGGAAAGAAAGGGGAAAGAAAGGGGAAAGAAAGCGGAAAGAAAGGGGAAAGAAAGGGGAAAGAAAGGGGAAAGAAAGCGGAAAGAAAGGGGAAAGAAAGGGGAAAGAAAGGGGAAAGAAAGCCCAAAGAAAGGGGAAAGAAAGCCCAAAGAAAGGGGAATGAAAGGGGAAAGAAAGCCCAAAGAAAGGGGAAAGAAATCCCAAAGAAAGGGGAAAGAAAGCCCAAAGAAAGCCCAAGGAAAGGGGAAAGAAAGCCCAAAGAAAGCCCAAAGAAAGCCCAAAGAAAGGGGAAAGAAAGCCCAAAGAAAGCCCAAAGAAAGTGGAAAGAAAGCCCAAAGAAAGCCCAAAGAAAGGGGAAAGAACGCCCAAAGAAAGCCCAAAGAAAGGGGAAAGAAAGCCCAAAGAAAGGGTAAAGAAAGGGGAAGAAAGCCCAAAGAAAGGGGAAAGAAAGACCAAAGAAAGGGGAAAGAAAGGGGAAAGAAAGCCCAAAGAAAGGGGAAAGAAAGTGGAAAGAAAGCCCAAAGAAAGGGGAAAGAAAGCCCAAAGAAAGGGGAATGAAAGGGTAAAGAAAGACCAAAGAAAGTGGAAAGAAAGGGGAAAGAAATCCCAAAGTAAGGGGAAAGAAAGGGGAAAGAAAGGCCAAGGAAAGGGGAAAGAAAGGGGAAAGAAATCCCAAAGAAAGGGGAAAGAAAGCGCAAAGAAAGGTGAAAGAAAGCCCAAAGAAAGGGGAAAGAAAGCCCAAAGAAAGCCCAAAGAAAGGGGAAAGAAAGCCCAAAGAAAGCGGAAAGAAAGCCCAAAGAAAGCACAAAGAAAGGGGAAAGAAAGCCCAAAGAAAGCCCAAAGAAATGGAAAAGAAAGCCCAAAGAACGGGGAAAGAAAGCCCAAAGAAAGAAGAAAGAAAGCCCAAAGAAAGTGGAAAGAAAGCCAAAGGAAAGGGGAAAGAAAGCCCAATGAAGGGGAAAGAAAGCCCAAAGAAAGCCCAAGGAAAGGGGAAAGAAAGCCCAAAGAAAGGGGAAAAAAGCACAAAGAAAGGGCAAAGAAAGCCCAAAGAAAGCCCAAAGAATGGGGAAAGAAAGCCCAAAGAAAGGGGAAAGAAAGCCCAAAGAAAGGGGAAAGAAAGCAGAAAGAAAGGGGAAAGAAAGGGCAAAGAAAGCCCAAAGAAAGGGCAAAGAAAGCCCAAAGAAAGGGCAAAGAAAGCCCAAAGAAAGGGCAAAGAAAGCCCAAAGAAAGGGGAAAGAAAGCCCAAAGAAAGCCCAAAGAAAGGGGAAAGAAAGCCCAAAGAAAGGGGAAACAAAGGGGAAACAAAGGGGAAAGAAAGGGGAAACAAAGGGGAAAGAAAACGGAAAGCAAGAACAAAGAAAGGGGAAAGAAAGCCCAAAGAAATGGGAAAGAAAGCCCAAATAAGGGGGAAAGAAAGCCCAAAGAAAGGGGAAAGAAAGCCCAAATAAAGCCCAAAGAAAGCTCAAAGAAAGCGGAAAGAAAGCACAAAGAAAGGGGAAAGAAAGCCCAAAGAAAGCCCAAAGAAATGGGAAAGAAAGCCCAAAGAACGGGGAATGAAAGCCCAAAGAGAGAGAAAGAAAGCCCAAAGAAAGGGGAAAGAAAGCCCACAGAAAGGGGAAAGAAAGCCCAAAGAAAGCCCAAGGAAAGGGGAAAGAAAGCCCAAAGAAAGGGGAAAGAAAGCCCAAAGAAAGGGGATTGAAAGCCCAAAGAAAGCCCAAGGAAAGGGGAAAGAATGCCCACAGAAAGGGGAAAGAAAGCCTAAAGAAAGCCCAAAGAAAGCCCAAAGAATGTCCAAAGAAATCCCAAAGAAAGGGGAAAGAAAGCCCAAAGAAAGCCCAAAGAAAGCCCAAAGAAAGGGGAAAGAAAGCCCAAAGAAAGCCCAAAGAAAGGGGATAGAAAGCAGAAAGAAAGGGGAAAGAAAGCCCAAAGAAAGGGGAAAGAAAGCTCAAAGATAGCCCAAAGAAAGGGGAAAGGAAGCCCAAAGAAAGCCCAAAGAAAGCCCAATGAAAGTGGAAAAAAAGCCCAAAGAAAGGGGAAAGAAAGCCCAAAGAAAGGGGAAACAAAGGGGAAAGAAAGGGGAAAGAAAGGAAAAAGAAAGGGGAAAGAAAGGGTAAAGAAAGCCCAAAGAAAGGGGAAAGAAAGCCCAAAGAAAGGGGAAAGAAAGCCCAAAGAAAGCCTAAAGAAAGTAAGACCGAGAGCATCTTTCTTCTTTCTTTCTTCTCTCTTTCTTTTTTTCTTTCTTCTTTCTTTCTTTCTTCTTTCTGTCTTCTTTCTTTCTTCTTTCTTTCTTCTTTCTGTCTTATTTCTTTCTTTTTTTTCTTTCTTCTTTCTTTCTTAATTCTTTCTTACTTCTTTCTTTCTTTCTTCTTTCTTCCTTTCTTCTTTCTTTCTTCTTTATTTCTTATTTCTTTCTTTCTTCTTTTTTTCTTTCTTCTTTCTTTCTTTGTTCGTTCTTTCTTTGTTCTTTCCTTCTTTCTTCTTTCTTTCATTCTTTCTTCTTTCTTTCTTCTTCCTTTCTTCTTTCTTTATTTCTTTCTTTCTTCTTTCTTTCTTACTTCTTTCTTACTTCCTTCTTTCTTTATTCTTTCTTTCTTCTTTCTTTCTCCTTTCATTCTTTCTTCTCTCTTTCTTTCTTCTATTTTTCTTACTTCTTTCTTGCTTCTTTCTTTATTCTTTCTTTCTTTCTTATTTCTTTCTTCTTTCTTTCTTTCTTCTTTCTTTCTTCATTATTTCTTTTCTCTTTCTTTCTTCTTTCTTTCTTCTTTCTATCTTCATTGTTTCTTCTTTCTTTCTTCTTCCTTTCTTCTTTCTTTCTTCTCTCTTTCTTTCTTCTTCCTTTCTTTCTTCTTTATTTCTTTCTTCTTTCTTTCTTCTCTCTTTCTTTCTTCTTCCTTTCTTTCTTCTTTCTTCCTTTCTATTTCCTTTCCTCTTTCTTTCTTCTTTCTTTCTTTCTTCTTTCTTTCTTCTTACTTTCTTCTTTCTTGCTTCTTTCTTCTTTCTTTATTCTTTCTTTTTTCTTTCTTCTTACTTTCTTCTTTCTTTCTTCGTTCTTCTTTCTTTCTTCTTTCTTTCTTCTTTCTTTCTTCTTTCTTTCTTTTCTTTCTTCTTTCTTTCTTCTTTCTTTCTTCTTTCTTTCTTCTTTCTTTCTTTATCTTTCTTCTTTCTTTCTTTTTCTTTCTTCTTTCTCTCTTCTTTCTTCTTCTTTCTTCTTTCTTTCTTCTTTCTTTCTTCTTTCTTCTTTCTTTCTTCTTTCTTCTTTCTTTCTTTCTTCTTTCTTTTTCTTTCTTCTTTCTTGTTTCTTTTTCTTTCTTTCATTCTTCTTTCTTTCTTTCTTCTTTCTTTCTTCTTTCTTTCTTCTTTCTTCTTTCTTCTTTCTTTCTTCTTTCTTTCTTTCTTCTTTCTTTCTTTTTTCTTTCTTTCTTTCTTCTTTCTTTCTTCTTCTTTTCTTCTTACTTTCTTCTTTCTTTCTTCTTTCTTTCTTTTTTCTTTCTTACTTCTTTCTTTCTTCTTTCTTTCTTTCTTCTTTCTTTCTTTCTTCGTTCTTTCTTTATTCTTTCTTTCTTCTTTCTTTCTTTCTTCTTTCTTTCTTCTTTCTTTCTTTCTTCTTTCTTTATTCTTTCTTTCTTCTTTCTTTCTTCTTTCTTTCTTCTTTCTTTCTTCCTTCTTTCTTCCTTTCTTCTTTCTTTCTTCTTGTTTTCTTCTTTCTTTCTTCTTTCTTTCTTCTTCTTTCTTTCTTTCTTTATTCTTTCTTTCTTTCTTCTTTCTTTCTTACTTTTTTCTTTCTTCTTTTTTTCTTTCTTCTTTCTTTCTTCTCTCTTTCTTTCTTCTTTCTTTCTTCTTTCTTTCTTACTTCTTTCTTTCTTACTTCTTTCTTTATTCTTTATTTCTTTCTTCTTTCCTTCTTCTCTCTTTCTTTCTTCTTTCTTTCTTTCTTCTTTCTTTCTTTCTTCTTTCTTCCTTTCTTCTTCCTTTGTTCTTTCTTTCTTGTTTCTTTCTTTATTCTTTCTTCTTTCTTTCTTTCTTCTTTCTTTCTTTCTTTCTCCTTTCTTTCTTATTTCTTTCTTATTTCTTTCTTCTTTGTTTATAATTCCTATCTTCTTCCTTTATTTTTCCTTTCTTCTACCCCTCCTCTTTCTTTCTTCTTTCTTTCTTCTTTCTACTTTCTTTCTTTCTTCTTTCCTTCTTCTTTCTTTATTTCTTCTTTCTTCCTTTCTTCTTCCTTTCTTCTTTCTTTCTTCTTTCTTTCTTTCTTATTTCTTCTTTCTTTCTTCTTTCTTTCTTTCTGCTTTCTTTCTTCTTTCTTACTTCTTTCTTTCTGCTTTCTTTCTTACTTCTTTCTTTCTTCTTTATTTCTTTCTTCTTTCTTTCTTCTCTCTTTCTTTCTTTCTTCTTTCTTTCTTTCTTTCTTCTTTCTTCCTTTCTTCTTCCTTTGTTCTTTCTTTCTTGTTTCTTTCTTTCTTCTTTCTTCATTCTTTCTTTCTTCTTTCTTTCTTTCTTCTTTCTTACTTCTTTCTTTCTTCTTTCTTTCTTCTTTCTTTCTTCTTTCTTTATAATTCCTATCTTCTTCTTTTATTTTTCCTTTCTTCTACCCCTCCTCTTTCTTTCTTCTTTCTTTCTTCTTTCTACTTTCTTTCTTTCTTCTTTCTTTCTTTTTGCTTTCTTTCTTTCTTCTTTCTTTCTATCTTTCTTCTTTCTTTCTTCTTTCTTTCTTCTTTCTTTCTTTCTACTTACTTTCTTTTTCTTTCTTTCTTACTTCATTCTTTCTTCTTTCTGTCTTTCTTCTTTCTTTCTTTCTTTCTTCTTTCTTACTTACTTCTTTCTTACTTCTTTCTTTCTTCTTCCTTTCTTCTTTCTTTATTCTTTCTTTCTTCTTTCATTCTTTCATCTTTCTTTCATCTTTCTTTCTTCTTTCTTTCTTCTCTGTTTCTTACTTCTTTCTGACTTCCTCCTTACTTCTTTCTTTCTTCTTTCTTACTTCTTTCTTTCTTCTTTCTTTCTTACTTCTTTCTTTCTTACTTCTTTCTTTATTCTTTATTTCTTTCTTCTTTCCTTCTTCTCTCTTTCTTTCTTCTTTCTTTCTTTCTTCTTTCTTTCTTTCTTCTTTCTTTCTTTCTTCTTTCTTCCTTTCTTCTTCCTTTGTTCTTTCTTTCTTGTTTCTTTCTTTATTCTTTCTTCTTTCTTTCTTTCTTCTTTCTTTCTTTCTTTCTCCTTTCTTTCTTCTTTCTTTCTTATTTCTTTCTTATTTCTTTCTTCTTTGTTTATAATTCCTATCTTCTTCCTTTATTTTTCCTTTCTTCTACCCCTCCTCTTTCTTTCTTCTTTCTTTCTTCTTTCTACTTTCTTTCTTTCTTCTTTCTTTCTTCTTTCTTTATTTCTTCTTTCTTCCTTTCTTCTTTCTTTCTTCTTTCTTTCTTTCTTATTTCTTCTTTCTTTCTTCTTTCTTTCTTTCTGCTTTCTTTCTTCTTTCTTACTTCTTTCTTTCTGCTTTCTTTCTTACTTCTTTCTTTCTTCTTTATTTCTTTCTTCTTTCTTTCTTCTCTCTTTCTTTCTTCTTTCTTTCTTTCTTCTTTCTTTCTTTCTTCTTTCTTCCTTTCTTCTTCCTTTGTTCTTTCTTTCTTGTTTCTTTCTTTCTTCTTTCTTCATTCTTTCTTTCTTCTTTCTTTCTTTCTTCTTTCTTACTTCTTTCTTTCTTCTTTCTTTCTTCTTTCTTTCTTCTTTCTTTATAATTCCTATCTTCTTCTTTTATTTTTCCTTTCTTCTACCCCTCCTCTTTCTTTCTTCTTTCTTTCTTCTTTCTACTTTCTTTCTTTCTTCTTTCCTTCTTCTTTCTTTATTTCTTCTTTCTTCCTTTCTTCTTCCTTTCTTCTTTCTTTCTTCTTTCTTTCTTTCTTATTTCTTCTTTCTTTCTTCTTTCTTTCTTTCTGCTTTCTTTCTTCTTTCTTACTTCTTTCTTTCTGCTTTCTTTCTTACTTCTTTCTTTCTTCTTTATTTCTTTCTTCTTTCTTTCTTCTCTCTTTCTTTCTTCTTTCTTTCTTTCTTCTTTCTTTCTTTCTTCTTTCTTCCTTTCTTCTTCCTTTGTTCTTTCTTTCTTGTTTCTTTCTTTCTTCTTTCTTCATTCTTTCTTTCTTCTTTCTTTCTTTCTTCTTTCTTACTTCTTTCTTTCTTCTTTCTTTCTTCTTTCTTTCTTCTTTCTTTATAATTCCTATCTTCTTCTTTTATTTTTCCTTTCTTCTACCCCTCCTCTTTCTTTCTTCTTTCTTTCTTCTTTCTACTTTCTTTCTTTCTTCTTTCTTTCTTTTTGCTTTCTTTCTTTCTTCTTTCTTTCTATCTTTCTTCTTTCTTTCTTCTTTCTTTCTTCTTTCTTTCTTTCTACTTACTTTCTTTTTCTTTCTTTCTTACTTCATTCTTTCTTCTTTCTGTCTTTCTTCTTTCTTTCTTTCTTTCTTCTTTCTTACTTACTTCTTTCTTACTTCTTTCTTTCTTCTTCCTTTCTTCTTTCTTTATTCTTTCTTTCTTCTTTCATTCTTTCATCTTTCTTTCATCTTTCTTTCTTCTTTCTTTCTTCTCTGTTTCTTACTTCTTTCTGACTTCCTCCTTACTTCTTTCTTTCTTCTTTCTTACTTCTTTCTTTCTTCTTTCTTTCTTACTTCTTTCTTTCTTACTTCTTTCTTTATTCTTTATTTCTTTCTTCTTTCCTTCTTCTCTCTTTCTTTCTTCTTTCTTTCTTTCTTCTTTCTTTCTTTCTTCTTTCTTCCTTTCTTCTTCCTTTGTTCTTTCTTTCTTGTTTCTTTCTTTATTCTTTCTTCTTTCTTTCTTTCTTCTTTCTTTCTTTCTTTCTCCTTTCTTTCTTCTTTCTTTCTTATTTCTTTCTTATTTCTTTCTTCTTTGTTTATAATTCCTATCTTCTTCCTTTATTTTTCCTTTCTTCTACCCCTCCTCTTTCTTTCTTCTTTCTTTCTTCTTTCTACTTTCTTTCTTTCTTCTTTCTTTCTTCTTTCTTTATTTCTTCTTTCTTCCTTTCTTCTTTCTTTCTTCTTTCTTTCTTTCTTATTTCTTCTTTCTTTCTTCTTTCTTTCTTTCTGCTTTCTTTCTTCTTTCTTACTTCTTTCTTTCTGCTTTCTTTCTTACTTCTTTCTTTCTTCTTTATTTCTTTCTTCTTTCTTTCTTCTCTCTTTCTTTCTTCTTTCTTTCTTTCTTCTTTCTTTCTTTCTTCTTTCTTCCTTTCTTCTTCCTTTGTTCTTTCTTTCTTGTTTCTTTCTTTCTTCTTTCTTCATTCTTTCTTTCTTCTTTCTTTCTTTCTTCTTTCTTACTTCTTTCTTTCTTCTTTCTTTCTTCTTTCTTTCTTCTTTCTTTATAATTCCTATCTTCTTCTTTTATTTTTCCTTTCTTCTACCCCTCCTCTTTCTTTCTTCTTTCTTTCTTCTTTCTGCTTTCTTTCTTTCTTCTTTCTTTCTTTTTGCTTTCTTTCTTCTTTCTTTCTATCTTTCTTCTTTCTTTCTTCTTTCTTTCTTCTTTCTTTCTTTCTACTTACTTTCTTTTTCTTTCTTTCTTACTTCATTCTTTCTTCTTTCTGTCTTTCTTCTTTCTTTCTTTCTTTCTTCTTTCTTACTTACTTCTTTCTTACTTCTTTCTTTCTTCTTCCTTTCTTCTTTCTTTATTCTTTCTATCTTCTTTCATTCTTTCATCTTTCTTTCATCTTTCTTTCTTCTTTCTTTCTTCTCTGTTTCTTACTTCTTTCTGACTTCCTCCTTACTTCTTTCTTACTTCTCTCTTTCTTCTTTCTTTCTTCTTTCTTTCTTTCTTTCTTTCTTTCCTTCTTTCTTTCTTTCATTCTTTCTTTCTTACTTCTTTCTTTCTTCTTTCTTTCTTTCTTCTTTCTTTCTTTCTTCTTTCTTTCTTCTTTCTTCTTCTTTATTTCTTCTTTATTTCTTCTTTCTTCTTTCTTTCTTCTTTCTTTTCTTCTTCTTTCTTTCTTTCTTCTTTCTTTCTTTCTTCTTTCTCTCTTCTTTCTTTCTTTCTTCTTTCTTTCTATCTTTCTTCTTTCTTTCTTCTTTCTTTCTTCTTTCTTTCTTTCTACTTACTTTCTTTTTCTTTCTTTCTTACTTCATTCTTTCTTCTTTCTGTCTTTCTTCTTTCTTTCTTTCTTTCTTCTTTCTTACTTACTTCTTTCTTTCTTCTTTCTTTCTTCTTCCTTTCTTCTTTCTTTATTCTTTCTTTCTTCTTTCATTCTTTCATCTTTCTTTCATCTTTCTTTCTTCTTTCTTTCTTCTCTGTTTCTTACTTCTTTCTGCCTTCCTCCTTACTTCTTTCTTACTTCTCTCTTTCTTCTTTCTTTCTTCTTTCTTTCTTTCTTTCTTTCCTTCTTTCTTTCTTTCATTCTTTCTTTCTTACTTCTTTCTTTCTTCTTTCTTTCTTTCATCTTTCTTTCTTTCTTCTTTCTTTCTTCTTTCTTCTTCTTTATTTCTTCTTTATTTCTTCTTTCTTCTTTCTTTCTTCTTTCTTTTCTTCTTCTTTCTTTCTTTCTTCTTTCTTTCTTTCTTCTTTCTCTCTTCTTTCTTTCTTTCTTATTTCTTTCCTCTTTCTTCTTTCTTTCTTCTTTATTTCTTCTTTCTTTCTTTCTTCTTTCTTTCTTCTTTCTTTCTTTTTTCTTTCTTCTTTCTTTCTTCTTTCTTTCCTCTTTCTTTCTTCGTTCTTTTTTCTTTCTGTTGTTATTTCTTACTACTTTCTTTCTTCTTTCTTTCTTCTTTCTTTCTTCATTCTTTCTTTCTTCTTTCTTTCTTCTTTCTTTCCTCTTTCTTTCTACTTTCTTTCTTCTTTCTTTCTTCTTTCTTTCTTTCATCATTCTTTCTTCTTTCTTTCTTCTTTCTTTCTTACTTCTTTCTGACTTCTCTCTTTCTTCTTTCTTTCTTCCTTTCTTTCTTTCTTTCTTTCTTTCTTTCTTTCTTTCTTTCTTTCTTTCTTTCTTTCTTTCTTTCTTTCTTTCTTTCTTTCTTTTTTCTTTCTTTCTTCTTTCTTTCTTCTTTCTTTCTTTCTTCTTTCTTTCTTCTTTCTTTCTTCTTTCTTTCTTCTTTCCTACTTCTTTCTTACATCTTTCTTACTTCTTTCTTACTTCTTTCTTTCTTCTTTCTTTCTTCTTTCATTCATTCTTCTTTCTTTCTTTCTTCTTTCTTTATTTCTTCTTTCTTTCTTCCTTCTTTCTTTCTTCTTTCTTTCTTCTTTCTTTCTTTCTTCTTTTTTTCTTCTTTCTTTCTTTCTTCTTTCTTTCTTCTTTCTTTGTTTCTTCTTTCTTTCTTTCTTTCTTCTCTCTTTGTTCATTCTTTCTTCTTTCTTACTTCTTTCTTTCTTATTTCTTTCTTTCTTTCTTCTTTCCTACTTTTTTCTTTCTTCTTTCTTTCTTCTTTCTTTCTTCTTTCTTCCTTTCTTCTTTCTTTCATCTTTCTTTCTTCTTTCTTTCTTCTTTCTTCCTTCTTTCTTTCTTTCTTCTTTCCTTCTTCTTTCTTCCTTTTTTCTTTCTTCTTTCTTTCTTCTTTCTTTCTTCTTTCTTTCTTCTTTCTTTATTTCTTCTTTCTTTCTTCTTCCTTTCTTTTTTCTTTCTTCTTTCTTTCTTCTTTCTTTCTTACTTCTTTCTTCTTATATCTTTCTTCTTTCTTACTTCTTTGTTTCTTCTTTCTTTATTAATTCTTTCTTTCATACTTCTTTCTTTCTTCTTTCTTTCTTCTTTCTTTCTTTTTTCTTTCTTTCTTTCTTCTTTCTTTCTTTCTTCTTTATTTCTTTTCTCTTTCTTTCTTCTTTCTATCTTCTTTGCTTCTTCTTTCTTTCTTCTTTCTTTCTTCTTTCTTTCTTTCTTCATTCTTCTTTCATTCTTCTTTCTTTCTTCTTTCTTTCTTTATTCTTTCTTTCTTACTTCTTTCTTACTTCTTTCTTTCTTCTTTCTTTCTTTCTTCTTTCTTTCTTCTTTCTTACTTCTTTCTTTCTTCTTTCTTTCTTACTTCTTTCTTTCTTACTTCTTTCTTTCTTCTTTATTTCTTTCTTCTTTCTTTCTTCTCTCTTACTTTCTTCTTTCTTTCTTTCTTCTTTCTTTCTTTCTTCTTTCTTTCTTCCTTCTTTATTTCTTCTTTATTTCTTACTTCTTTCTTTCTTCTTTCTTTCTTTCTTACTTCTTTATTACTTCTTTCTTTCTTCTTTCTTTCTTTCATCTTTCTTTCTTTCTTCTTTCTTTCTTCTTTCTTTCTTCTTTCTTCCTTACTTCTTTCTTACTTCTTTTTTACTTCTTACTTTCTTTCTTCTTTCTTTCTTCTTTCTTTCTTTTTTTCTTTCTTCTTTCTTTCTTCTCTCTTTTTACTTCTTACTTTCTTCTTTCTTTCTTCTTTCTTTCTTCATTCTTTCTTCTTTCTTTCTTCATTCTTTCTTTCTTCTGTCTTTCTTCTTCCTTTCTTCTTTCTTTCTTTCTTCTTTCTTTCTTCTTTCTTTCTTTCTTCTTTCTTCTTTCCTTCTTACTTCTTTCTTCTTTATTTCTTTCTTCTTTCTTACTTCTTTGTTTCTTCTTTCTTTATTAATTCTTTCTTTCATACTTCTTTCTTTCTTCTTTCTTTCTTCTTTCTTTCTTATTTCTTTCTTTCTTCTTTCTTTCTTTCTTCTCTCTTTCTTCTTTCTTTCTTTCTTCTTTCTTTCTTCTTTATTTCTTTTCTCTTTCTTTCTTCTTTCTATCTTCTTTGTTTCTTCTTTGTTTCTTCTTTCTTTCTACTTTCATTCTTTCTTTCTTACTTCTTTCTTACTTCTTTCTTTCTTCTTCCTTTCTTCTTTCTTTATTCTTTCTTTCTTCTTTCTTTCTTTATTCTTTCTTTCTTCGTTCTTTCTTTGTTCTTTCTTTCTTCTTTCTTTCTTCTTTCTTTATTCTTTCTTTCTTCTTTCTTCTTTCTTTCTTTCTTCTTTCTTTCTTCCTTCTTTCTTCCTTTCTTCCTTCTTTTTTTCCTTCTTTCTTTCTTCTTTCTTTCTTCTTTTTTCTTTCTTTCTTTCTTCTTTCTTTCTTTCTTCTTTCTTTCTTCTTTCTTACTTCTTTCTTTCTTCTTTCTTTCTTATTTCTTTCTTTCTTACTTGTTTCTTTCCTTCTTTCTTTCTTTCTTTATTCTTTCTTTCTTTCTTTCTTTCTTTCTTTCTTTCTTCTTTCTTTCTTTCTTCTTTCTTCCTTTCTTCTTCCTTTCTTCCTTCTTTCTTTCTTTCTTCTTTCTTTCTTCTTTCTTTCTTTCTTCTTTCTTTCTTTCCTCTTTCTTTCTTCTTTCTTTCTTCATTCTTTCTTCATTCTTTCCTTCTTCTTTCTTTCTTCACTCTTTATTTCTTCTTTCTTTCTTCTTTCTTTCTTTCTTCTTTCTTCTTTCTTTCTTCTTTCTTTCTTCTTTCTTTTTTCTTTCTTTCTTCTATCTTTCTTCTTTATTTCTTCTTTCTTCTTTCTTTCATCTTTCTTTCTTACTTGTTTCTTTCTTCTTTCTTCTTTTTTTCTTCCTTCTTTCTTTCTTCTTTCTTACTTCTTCCTTTCTACTTTCTTACTTCTTCCTTTCTTCTTCCTTTCTTCTTTATTTCTTCTATCTTTCTTTCTTTATACTTTCTTTCTTTCTTCTTTCTTTCTTTCTTCTTCCTTTCTTCTTTCTTTCATACTTTCTTCTTTCTTTCTTCTTTCTTTCTTCTTTCTTCTTTGTTTCTTCTTTCTTTCTTCTTTCTTTCTTTCTTCTTTGTTTCTTCTTTCTTCTTTCTTTCTTCTTTCTTTCTTCTTTCTTTCTTCTTTCTTTCTTCTTTCTTTCTTCTTTCTTTATTCTTTCTTTCTTCTTTATTTCTTCTTTCTTTCGTTTCCTTCTTCTTTCTTTTTTTCTTCTTTTTTCTTTCTTTCTTTCTTCTTTCTTTATTTTTTCTTGTTTTTTACTTCTTTCTTTCTTCTTTCTTTCTTTTTTCTTTCTTCTTTCTTTCTTCTTTCTTTATTCTTTATTTCTTCTTCCTTTCTTCTTCCTTTCTTCTTTCTTTCTTCTTTCTTTCTTCTTTCTTTCCTCTTTCTTTCTTTCTTCTTTCTTTCTTCGTTCTTTCTTCTTCGTTCTTTCTTTCTTCTTTCTTTCTTCTTTCTTTCTTCTTTCTTTCTTTCTTCATTCTTTCTTCTTTCTTACTTCTTTCTTTCTTTTTTCTTTCTTCTTTCTTTCTTTCATTGTTCTTTCTTTCTTTCTTTCTTTCTCCTTTCTTTCTTCTTTCTTCTTTCTTTCTTATTTCTTTCTTCTTTCTTTCTTTCTTTCTTCTTTCTTCCTTCCTTCTTTCTGTCTTCCTTCTTTCTTCTTTCTTTCTTACTTCTTTCTTTCTTCTTTCTTTCTACTTTCTTTCTTCTTTCTTTCTTTTCCTTCTTCTTTCTTTATTCTTTCTTCTTTCTTAATTCTTTCTTTCTTCTTTCTTTCTTCTGTCTTTCTTCTTTCTTTCTCATTCTTTATTCTTTCTTTCTTCTTCCTTTCTTCTTCCTTTCTTCTTCCTTTCTTATTTCTTTCTTCTTTCTTTCTTCTTTCTTTCTTTCTTCTTTCTTTATTCTTTCTTTCTTCTTTCTTCCTTTATTCTTTCTTTCTTTCTTCTTTCTTTCTCTCTTCTTTCTTTCCTCTTTCTTTCTACTTTCTTTCTTTCTTCATTCTTTCTTCTTTATTTCTTCATATTACTTCATTCTTTCTTCTTTCTTTCTTTCTTCTTTCTTTCTTCTTTCTGTCTTCTTTCTTACTTCTTTCTTTCTTCTTTCTTTCTTCTTTCTGTCTTCTTTCTTTCTTCTTTCTTTCTTACTTCTTTCTTTCTTCTTGCTTTCTTCTTTCTTTTTTTCTTCTTTCTTTCTTCTTTCTTTCTAATCTTTCTTACTTCTTTCTTTCTTCTTTCTTTCTTCTTTCTTCTATCTTTCTTCTTTCCTTCTTATTTCTCCTTTCTTTCTTCTTTCTTTCTTCTTTCTTCTCTCTGTCTGACTTCTCTCTTTCTGACTTCTTTGTTTCTTCTTTCTTTCTTCTTTCTTTCTTCTTACTTTGTTCTTTCTTCTTTCTTACTTTCTTCTTTCTTTCTTTCTTCATTCTTTCTTTCTTCTTTCTTTCTTCTTTCTTTCTTTCTTTCTTCTTTTTTTCTTTCTTTCTTTCTTCTTTATTTCTTTCTTCTTTCTTTCCTCTTTCTTTCTTCTTTCTTTCTTCTTTCTTTCTTTCTTTCTTTCTTTCTTTCTTCTTTCTTTCTTCCTTCTTTATTTCCTCTTTATTTCTTATTTCTCTCTTCTTTCTTTCTTTCTTCTTTCTTTTTTTTTTTCTTTCTTTATTTCTTTCTCCTTTCTTTCTTTCTTTCTTTCTTTCTTTCTCCTTTCTTCTTTCATTCTTATTTCTTTCTTCTTTCTTTCTTTCTTCTTTCTTTCTTCTTTCTTTCTTTCTTCTCTCCTTCTTCTTTCTTCTTCTTTCTTACTTCTCTCTTTCTGCTTACATTCACTCTTCTTTCTTTCTTTGTTTCTTTGTTTCTTTCTTTCTTTCTTTCTTTCTTTCTTTCTTTCTTTCCTTTTTCTTTCTTTCTTTCTTCTTTCTTTCTTCTTTCTTTCTTTCTTCTTTCTTTCTTCTTTCTTTCTTCTTTCTTTCTTTCTTACTTGTTTCTTTCCTTCTTTCTTTCTTTCTTTATTTCTTTCTTTCTTTCTTTCTTTCTTTCTTTCTTTCTTTCTTTCTTCTTTCTTTCTTTCTTCTTTCTTCCTTTCTTCTTCCTTTCTTCCTTCTTTCTTTCTTTCTTCTTTCTTTCTTCTTTCTTTCTTTCTTCTTTCTTTCTTTCCTCTTTCTTTCTTCTTTCTTTCTTCATTCTTTCTTCATTCTTTCCTTCTTCTTTCTTTCTTCACTTTTTATTTCTTCTTTCTTTCTTCTTTCTTTCTTTCTTCTTTCTTCTTTCTTTCTTCTTTCTTTCTTCTTTCTTTTTTCTTTCTTTCATCTATCTTTCTTCTTTATTTCTTCTTTCTTCTTTCTTTCATCTTTCTTTCTTACTTGTTTCTTTCTTCTTTCTTCTTTTTTTCTTCCTTCTTTCTTTCTTCTTTCTTACTTCTTCCTTTCTTCTTTCTTACTTCTTCCTTTCTTCTTCCTTTCTTCTTTATTTCTTCTATCTTTCTTTCTTTATACTTTCTTTCTTTCTTCTTTCTTTCTTTCTTCTTTCTTTCTTCTTTCTTTCATACTTTCTTCTTTCTTTCTTCTTTCTTTCTTCTTTCTTCTTTGTTTCTTCTTTCTTTCTTCTTTCTTTCTTTCTTCTTTGTTTCTTCTTTCTTCTTTCTTTCTTCTTTCTTTCTTCTTTCTTTCTTCTTTCTTTCTTCTTTCTTTATTCTTTCTTTCTTCTTTATTTCTTCTTTCTTTCTTTTCCTTCTTCTTTCTTTTTTCTTCTTTTTTCTTTCTTTCTTTCTTCTTTCTTTATTCTTTCTTGTTTTTTACTTCTTTCTTTCTTCTTTCTTTCTTTTTTCTTTCTTCTTTCTTTATTCTTTATTTCTTCTTCCTTTCTTCTTCCTTTCTTCTTTCTTTCTTCTTTCTTTCTTCTTTCTTTCCTCTTTCTTTCTTTCTTCTTTCTTTCTTCGTTCTTTCTTCTTCGTTCTTTCTTTCTTCTTTCTTTCTTCTTTCTTTCTTCTTTCTTTCTTTCTTTCTTCATTCTTTCTTCTTTCTTACTTCTTTCTTTCTTTTTTCTTTCTTCTTTCTTTCTTTCATTGTTCTTTCTTTCTTTCTTTCTTTCTCCTTTCTTTCTTCTTTCTTCTTTCTTTCTTATTTCTTTCTTCTTTCTTTCTTTCTTTCTTCTTTCTTCCTTCCTTCTTTCTGTCTTCCTTCTTTCTTCTTTCTTTCTTACTTCTTTCTTTCTTCTTTCTTTCTACTTTCTTTCTTCTTTCTTTCTTTTCCTTCTTCTTTCTTTATTCTTTCTTCTTTCTTAATTCTTTCTTTCTTCTTTCTTTCTTCTGTCTTTCTTCTTTCTTTCTCATTCTTTATTCTTTCTTTCTTCTTCCTTTCTTCTTCCTTTCTTCTTCCTTTCTTATTTCTTTCTTCTTTCTTTCTTCTTTCTTTCTTTCTTCTTTCTTTATTCTTTCTTTCTTCTTTCTTCCTTTCTTCTTTCTTTCTTTCTTCTTTCTTTCTCTCTTCTTTCTTTCCTCTTTCTTTCTTCTTTCTTTCTTTCTTCATTCTTTCTTCTTTATTTCTTCATATTACTTCATTCTTTCTTCTTTCTTTCTTTCTTCTTTCTTTCTTCTTTCTGTCTTCTTTCTTACTTCTTTCTTTCTTACTTCTTTCTTTCTTCTTGCTTTCTTCTTTCTTTTTTTCTTCTTTCTTTCTTCTTTCTTTCTAATCTTTCTTACTTCTTTCTTTCTTCTTTCTTTCTTCTTTCTTCTATCTTTCTTCTTTCCTTCTTATTTCTCCTTTCTTTCTTCTTTCTTTCTTCTTTCTTCTCTCTGTCTGACTTCTCTCTTTCTGACTTCTTTGTTTCTTCTTTCTTTCTTCTTTCTTTCTTCTTACTTTGTTCTTTCTTCTTTCTTACTTTCTTCTTTCTTTCTTTCTTTCTTCATTCTTTCTTTCTTCTTTCTTTCTTCTTTCTTTCTTTCTTTCTTCTTTTTTTCTTTCTTTCTTTCTTCTTTATTTCTTTCTTCTTTCTTTCCTCTTTCTTTCTTCTTTCTTTCTTCTTTCTTTCTTTCTTTCTTTCTTCTTTCTTTCTTCCTTCTTTATTTCCTCTTTATTTCTTATTTCTCTCTTCTTTCTTTCTTTCTTCTTTCTTTTTTTTTTCTTTCTTTATTTCTTTCTCCTTTCTTTCTTTCTTTCTTTCTTTCTTTCTTTCTCCTTTCTTCTTTCATTCTTATTTCTTTCTTCTTTCTTTCTTTCTTCTTTCTTTCTTCTTTCTTTCTTTCTTCTCTCCTTCTTCTTTCTTCTTCTTTCTTACTTCTCTCTTTCTGCTTACATTCACTCTTCTTTCTTTCTTTGTTTCTTTGTTTCTTTCTTTCTTTCTTTCTTTCTTTCTTTCTTTCTTTCTTTCCTTTTTCTTTCTTTCTTTCTTCTTTCTTTCTTCTTTCTTTCTTTCTTCTTTCTTCTTCTTTCTTCTTTCTTTCTTCTTTCTTTCTTTCTTTCTTCTTCGTTTCTTCTTTCTTCATTCATTCTGTATTCTTTCTTTCTTTTTTCTTTCTCACTTCCTTCTTTCTTCCTTTTCTTTCTTTCTTCTTCCTTTCCTCTTTCTTCTTTCTTTCTTTCTTCTTTCTTTCTTCTTCCTTTCTTATTTCTATCTTTCTTCTTTCTTTCTTCTTTCTTTATTCTTTCTTTCTCCTTTCTTTCTTTCTTCTTTCTTTCCTCTTTCTTCTTTCTTTCTTTCTTCTTTCTTTCCTCTTTCTTTCTTCTTTCTTTCTTCTTTCCTTCTTCTTTCTTTCTTTCTTCTTTCTTTCTTCTTTCTTTCTTTATTCTTTCTTTCTTCTTTCCTTCCTTCTTTACTTCTTTCTTTCCTCTTTCTTTCTTTCTTCTTTCTTTCTTTCTTCTTTCTTTCTTACTTCTTTCTTTCTTCTTTCTTTCTTACTTCTTTCTTAATTCTTCCTTTCTTTTTTCTTACTTTCTTTCTTCTATCTTTCTTCTTTCTTTCTTATTTCTCCTTTCTTTCTTCTTCTTCCTTCTTTCTTTCTTTCTTCTTTCTTTCTTCTTTCTTCTTTCTTTTTTCTTTCTTACTTTCTTCTTTCTTTCTTTCTTCATTCTTTCTTTCTTCTTTCTTTCTTTCTTTCTTCTTTTTTCTTTCTTTCTTTCTTCTTTCTTTCTTCTTTCTTACTTCTTTCTTTCTTCTTTCTTTCTTCTTTCTTACTTCTTTCTTTCTTCTTTCTTCTTTCTTTCTTTATTTCTTCTTTATTTCTTTCTTCTTTCTTTCTTTCTTTCTTCTTTTTTCTTCTTTCTTCTTTCTTCTTTCTTTCTTCTTTCTTTCTTCTTTCTTTCTTTCTTCTTTCTTTCTTTCTGCTTTCCTCCTTCCTTCTTTCTTTCTTCTTTCTTTCTTCTCTTTCTTACTTCTTTCTTTCTTCTTGCTTTCTTCTTTCTCTCCTTCTTCTTTCTTTCTTTATTCTTTCTTTCTTCTCTCTTTATTCTTTCTTTCTTTCTTCTATCTTTTCTCTTTCTCTCTCTCTACTTTCTTCTTTCTTTCTTACTTCTTTCTTTCTTCTTTCTTTCTTCTTTCTTTCTTCTTTCTTTCTTATTTCTCTCTTCTTTCTTTCTTTCTTCTTTCTTTCTTCTTTCTTTCTTCTTTCTTTCTTCATTCTTTCTTTCTTCTTTCTTCCTTCTTTCTTTATTTCTTCTTCGTCCTTCCTTCTTTCTTTCTTTCATCTATCTTTCTTCTTTCTTTCTTCTTTCTTTCTTCTTCCTTTCTTCTTTCATTCTTTCTTCTTTCTTTCTTTCTTCTTTCATTCTTTCTTCTTTCTTTCTTTCTACTTTCTTTCTTCTTTCATTCTTCTTTCTTCTTTCTTTCTTCTTTCTTTCTTCTTTCTTTCTTGTTTCTTTCTTTCTACTTTCTTTCTCCTTTCTTTCTTCTTTTTTTCTTCTTTCTTTCTTCTTTCTTACTTCTTTCTTTCTGCTTTCTTTCATTTTCTTTCTTTCTTCTTTCTTTCTTTCTTTCTTCTTTCTTTCTTTCTTCTCTCTTTCTCCTTTCTTTCTTTCTTCTTTCTTTCTTCCTTCGTTCTTTCTTTCTTCTTCCAATTCTTCTTCCTTTTTCTTTCTTTCTTCTTTCTTTTTCTTTCTTTCTTTTTCTTTCTTTCTTATTTCTTTCTTTCTTTCTTTCTTTAATCTTTCTTTATTTCTTCTTTCTTTCTTCTTTCCTTCTTCTTTCTTCTCTCTTTCCTTCTTATTTCTTTCTTTCCTTCTTCTTTGTTTCTTTCTTCTTTCTTTCTTCTTTCTTCTTCTTCTTTCTTTCTTCTTTCTTTCTTTCTTCTTACTTTCTTCTTTCTTTCTTCTTTCTTTCTTTCTTCTTTATTTCTTCTTTCTTTTATACTTACTTCCTACTTCTTTCTTTCTTCTTTCTTCTTTGTTTCTTCTTTCTTTCTTCTTTCTTTCTTACCTCTTTCTGACTTTCCTACTTTCTTAGAAGGAAAGAAGAAATAAAGAAAGAAGAAAGAAAGAAAGAAGAAAGAAAGAAAGAAAGAAGAAAGAATGAATAAAGAAAGAAAGAAAGAAGAAAGAAAGAACAAATAAAGAAAAAAGAAATAAGAAAGAAAGAAGAAAGAAAGAAAGAAGAAAGAAAGAACAAATAAAGAAAAAAGAAATAAGAAAGAAAGAAGAAAGAAAGAAAGAAGAAAGAAAGTAAGAAGAAAGAAGGAAAGAAGAAAGGAAGAACGAAGAAAGAAAGAAAGAAGAAAGAAAGAAGAAAGAAAGAAGAAAGAAAGAACAAAGAAAGAAGAAAGAAATAAGAAAGAAAGAAGAAGGAAAGAAGAAAGAGGAAAGAAAGAAGAAAGAAAAAAGAAAGAAAGAAGTAAGAAAGAAGTAAGAAAGAAGTAAGAAGGAAAGAAGAAAGAAAGAAGAAAGAAAGAAGAAAGAAAGAAAGAAGAAAGAAAGAAAGAACAAAGAAAGAAAGAAGAAAGAAAGAAACAATAAAGAAAGAAAGAAGAAAGAAAGAAAGAAGAAAGGAAGAATGAAGAAAGAAAGAAAGAAGAAAGAAAGAAGGAAGAAAAAGAAAGAAAGAAGAAAGAAAGAAGAAAGAAAGAAGAAAGAAAGAAGATATAACGAAGAAAGAAAGAAGAAAGAAAGAAGGAAGAAGGAAGAAAGAAAGAAGTATGAAATAAGTAAGAAAGAAGTAAGAAACAAAAGAAAGAAGGAAGAAAGAAAGAAAGAAGAAAGGAAGAAGAAAAGAAGAAGAGCGGAAGAAGAAAGAAAGAAAGAAGAAAGAAAGAAGAAAGAAAGAGAGAAGAAAGAAAGAAAGCAGAAAGAATGCAGAAAGAAAGAAGAAAGAAGAAGAAAGAAGAAAGAAAGAAGAAATAAAGAAGAAAGAAAGAAAGAAAGAAGAAATAAAGAAAGAAGAAAGAAGGAAAGAAGAAAGGAAGAACGAAGAAAGAAAGAAAGAAAGAAGAAAGAAAGAATTAAGAAAGAAAGAAATAAGAAAGAAAGAAGAAAGAAGAAGAAAGAAAGAAGAAAGAAAGAAGAAAGAAAGAAGTAAGAAAGAAGTAAGAAAGAAGTAAGAAGGAAAGAAGAAATAAAGAAGAAAGAAAGAAGAAAGAAAGAAAGAAGAAAGAAAGAAAGAAGAAGAAGAAAAAAAGAAGAAAGAAAGAAAGAAAGAAGAAAGGAAGAATGAAGAAAGAAAGAAGAAAGAAAGAAGAAAGAAGAGAAAGAAGAAAGAAAGAAAGAAAGAAAGAAAAAAGAAATAAGGAAGAAAGAAAGAAGAAAGAATGCAGAAAGAAAGAAGTAATAAAGAAGAAAGAAAAAAGAAAGAAAGAAATAAGAAAGAAAGAAGTAAGAAAGAAAGAAGAAAGAGAGAAGAAAGAGAGAAAGCAGAAAGAAACCAGAAAGAAAGAAGAAAGAAAGAAGAAAGAAAGAAGAGAGGAAGAAGAAAGGAAGAAGAAAGGAAGAATAAAGAAAGAAGAAAGAACGAATAAAGAAAGAAGAGAGGAAGAAGAAAGAGAGAAAGAAGAAATAAATAAGAAAGAAAGAAGAAAGAAAGAAGAAAGAAAGAACAAAGTAAGAAAGAAGAAAGAAAGAAGAAAGGAAGAAAATGATGATGAAAGGAAGAAGACAGGAAGAATAAAGAAAGAAGAAAGAAAGAAGAAAGAAAGAAGAAAGAAAGAAGAAAGAAAGAAAGAAGAAAGAAAGAGGAAGGAAAGAAGAAAGAAAGAACGAAGAAGAATGAAAGAAGTAAGAAAGAAGTAAGAAAGAAGTAAGAAAGAGGTAAGAAAGCAAGAAGAGAGAAAGAAGAAAGAAAGAAGAAAGGAAGAAGAAAGGAAGAAGAAAGGAAGAAGATAGGAAGAATAAAGAAATAAGAAAGAAAGTAGAAAGAAAGAAGAAAGAAAGAAAGAAGAAAGAAAGAAGAAAGAAAGAAGAAAGAAAGGAAGAAAGAAGATAGAAAGAAGAAAGAAAGAAGAAAAATAGAAAGAAGAAAGAAAGAAGAACGAAGTAAGAAAGAAGTAAGAAAGAAGTAAGAAAGAAGTAAGAAAGAAAGAAGTAAGAAAGAAGAAAGAAGAAAGAAAGAAGAAAGAAAGAAGAAAGAAAGAAAGAAGAAAGAAACAAAGAAAGAAGAAATAAAGAAGAAAGAAAGAAGAAAAAAAGTAGAAAGAAAGCAGAAAGAAAAAAGAAAGAAAGAAAGTAAGAAAAAAAGAAAGAAGAAAGGAAGACTGAAGAAGGAAAGAAAGAAAGAAGAAAGAAGGAACAAAGAAAGAAAGAAGAAAGAAAGAAGAAAGAAAGAAGAAAGAAAGAAGTAAGAAAGAAGTAAGAAAGAAGAAAGAAAGAAGAAAGAAATAAAGAAGAAAGAAAGAAGTAAGAAAGAAGTTAGAAAGAAAGAAGAAAGAACAAAGAAAGAAAGAAGAAAGAAAGAAGAAAGAAAGAAAGAAAGAAGAAATAAAGAAGAAAGGAAGAAGAAAGAGAGAAGAAGGAAGAAAGAAAGAAGAAAGAAGAAAGAAAGAATAAAGAAAGGAGAAAGAAAGAAAGAAGAAAAATAGAAGAAAGAAAGAAGAAATGAAGAAGAAAGGAAGAATAAAGAAAGAAGAAAGAAAGAAGAAAGAATGAAAGAAGAAAGAAAGAAGTAAGAAAGAATTTAAGAAAGAAAGAAAGAAGAAAGAAAGAAGAAAGAAAGAAGAAAGAAAGAAGAAAGAAAGAAGAAAGAAAGAAGAAAGAAAGCAGAAAGAAAGAAGTAAGAAAGAAGAAAGAAGAAACAATAAAGAAAGAAGAAAGAAAGAAGAAAGAAAGAAGAAAGGATGAAGAAAGGAAGAAGAAAGGAAGAAAGAAGAAAGAAAGAACGAAGAAAGAAATAAGAAAGAAAGAAGAAAGAAAGAAGAAAGAAATAGGAAAGAAACAAGAAAGAAAGAAGAAAGAAGGAAGAAAGAAGAAAGAAAGAAGAAAGAAAGAAGAAAGGAAGAAAAAGAAAGAAGAAAGAAAGAATTAAGAAAGAAGTAAGAAACAGGTAAGAAAGGAAGAAGAAAGAAAGAAAAAAAAAGAAATAAAGAAGAAAGAAAGAAAGAAAGAAGAAAGAAACAAGAAAGAAAGAAGAAATAAAGAAGAAAGAAGGAAGAAAGAAGAAAGAAAGATAGAAGAAAGAAAGATGAAAGAAAGAAGAAAGAAAGAAAGAATAAAGAAAGAAGAAAGAAGAAAGAAAGAAGAAAGAAAGAAGTAAGAAAGAAGTAAGTTAGAAAGAAAAAAGAAAGAAGAAAGAAAGATTACAGAAAATAAGCAGAAAGAAAGCAGAAAGAAAGAAGAAAGAAGAAAGAAAGAAGAAAGAAAGAAGAAAGAAAACAGAAAGAAAGAAGAAAGAAGAAAAAAAGAAGAAAGAAGGAAGAAAGAAGAAAGAAAGAAGTAAGAAGGAAGTAAGAAAGAAAGAAGAATGATAGAAGAAAGAAAGAATAAAGAAAGATGAAAGAATGAAGAAAGAAAGAGTAAAGAAAGAAAGAAGAAAGAAAGAAGAAAGAAGAAAGAAAGAAGAAATAAAGAATAAAGAATGAAGTAAGAAAGAAGTAAGAAAGAAAGAAGAAAGAAAGAAGTAAGAAGTAAGAAGTAAGTAAGGAAGAAGTAAGAAAGAAGTAAGAAAGAAAGAAGAAAGAAGAAAGAATGAAAGAAGAAAGAAAGAAGAAAGAAGAAAGAAAGAAGAAAGGAAGAAGAAAGAAAGAAGAAAGAAGAAAGAAAGAAAGAAAGAACGAAGAAAGAAAGAAGGAAGAAAGAAGAAAGAAAGAAGTAAGAAAGAAGTAAGAAACAAAGAAGAAAGAAAGAAGAAAGAAAGAATAAAGGAAGAAGAAAGGAAGAAGAAAGGAAGACGTAAGAAAGAAGAAAGAAAGAAGAATGAAAGAAGTAAGAAAGAAGTAAGGCAGAAGTAAGAAAGAAAGAAGAAAGAAAGAAGAAAGAAGGAAGAAAGAAAGAAAGAAGAAATAAAGAAGTAAGAAAGAAGTAAGAAAGAAGTCATAGAGAAAGAAGAATGGAAGAAGAAAGAAAGAAGAAAGAAGAAAGAAAGAAGAAAGAAAGAAGAATGAAAGAAGTAAGAAAGAAGAAAGAAAGAAGAAAGAAAGAAAAAAGAAAGAATAAAGGAAGAGGAAAGGAAGAAGAAAGGAAGAATAAAGAAAGAGGAAAGAAAGAAGAAAGAAAGAAGAAAGAAGAAAGAAAGAAGAAATAAAGAATAAAGAATGAAGTAAGAAAGAAGTAAGAAGGAAGTAAGAAAGAAAGAAGAATGATAGAAGAAGAAAGAATAAAGAAAGATGAAAGAAAGAAGAAAGAAAGAGTAAAGAAATAAAGAAGAAAGAAAGAAGAAAGAAGAAAGAAGTAAGTAAGAAAGAAGAAAGAAAGAAGAAAGAAAGGAGAAAGAAAGAAAAAAGAAAGAATAAAGGAAGAGGAAAGGAAGAAGAAAGGAAGAATAAAGAAAGAGGAAAGAAAGAAGAAAGAAAGAAGAAAGAAGAAAGAAAGAAGAAATAAAGAATAAAGAATGAAGTAAGAAAGAAGTAAGAAAGAAAGAAGAAAGAAAGAAGTAAGAAGTAAGAAGTAAGTAAGGAAGAAGTAAGAAAGAAGTAAGAAAGAAAGAAGAAAGAAGAAAGAATGAAAGAAGAAAGAAAGAAGAAAGAAGAAAGAAAGAAGAAAGGAAGAAGAAAGAAAGAAGAAAGAAGAAAGAAAGAAAGAAAGAACGAAGAAAGAAAGAAGGAAGAAAGAAGAAAGAAAGAAGTAAGAAAGAAGTAAGAAACAAAGAAGAAAGAAAGAAGAAAGAAAGAAGAAAGAAGGAAGAAAGAAAGAAGGAAGAAAGAAAGAAGTAAGAAAGATGTAAGAAAGAAAGAAGAAAGAAAGAAGAAAGAAAGAAGAAATAAAGAAAGAAAGAATGAAAGAAGAAATAAAGAAGAAAGAAAGAAGAAAGAAAGAAGAAAGGAAGAAGTAAGAAAGAAGTAAGAAAGAAAGAAGAAAGAAGAAAGAAAGAAAGAAGAAAGAAGAAAGAAAGAAGAAAGGAAGAAGAAAGAAAGAAGAAAGAAGAAAGAAAGAAGGAAGAAAGAAGAAAGTAAGAAAGAATAAAGAAAGAAGAAATAAAGAAGAAAGAAAGATGTAAGAAAGAAGTAAGAAACAACGAAGGAAGAAAGAAGAAAGAAGGAAGAAAGAAGGAAGAAAGAAAGAAAGAAGAAAGAAAGAGGATAGGAATAAGAAAAGAAGAAGAAAGGAAGAAGTAAGAAAGAAGTAGGAAAGAAGTAAGAAAGAAGAAAGAAAGAAGGAAGAAAGAAAGACGAAAGAAGAAAGAAAGAAAGAAGAAAGAAAGCAGAAAGAAAGAAGAAAGTAAGAAAGAAGAAAGAAAGAAGAAAGAAAAAAGAAGAAATAAAGAAGAAAGAAAGATGTAAGAAAGAAGTAAGAAACAACGAAGAAAGAAAAAAGAAAGAAGGAAGAAAGAAAGAAAGAAGAAAGAAAGAGGATAGGAATAAGAAAAGAAGAAGAAAGGAAGAAGTAAGAAAGAAGTAGGAAAGAAGTAAGAAATAAGAAAGAAAGAAGGAAGAAAGAAAGACGAAAGAAGAAAGAAAGAAGAAAGGAAGAATGAAGAAAGAAAGTAAGAAGAAAGAAAGAATATGAAAGAAAGAAGGAAGAAAGAAAGAAAGAAAGAAAAAAGAAGAAAGAAGAAAGAAGAAAGAAGAAAGAAAGAAGAAAGAAATAAGAAGGAAAGAAAGAAGAAAGAAAGAAGAAAGAAAGAAGTAAGAAAGAAGTAAGAAAGAAGTAAGAAAGAAGAAAGAAAGGAAGAAGAAAGAAAGAAGAAAGGAAGAAGAAAGGAAGAAGAAAGGAAGAAAAGAGAAAGAAAGGAGAAAGAAAGAAGAAAGAAAGAAGAAGAAGAAAGAAGAAAGAAGAAAGAAAGAAGAAACTAAGAAAGAAGAAAGAAAGAAGGAAAAAGAAGTAAGAAAGAAGTAAGAAAGAAGTAAGAGAGAAGTAAGAAAGAAGTAAGAAATAAAGAAGAAAGGATGAAGAAAGGAAGAAGAAAGGAAGAAAGAAGAAAGAAAGCACAAAGAAAGAAAGAAGAAAGAAAGAAGAAAGAAAGAAGTAAGAAAGAAGTAAGAAAGAAAGAAGAAAGAAATAAGAAAGAAAGAAGAAAGAAAGAAGAAAGAAAGAAGAAAGAAAGAAGAAAGAAAGAAGAAAGGAAGAATAAAGGAAGAACAAAGGAAGAATAAAGAAAGAAGAAAGAAAGAAGAAGGAAAGAAGAAAGAAAGAAAAAGAAAGAAAGAAAGAAGAAAGAAATAAGAAAGAAAGAAGAAATAAAGAAGAAAGAAGGAAGAAAGAAAAAAGAAAGATAGAAGAAAGAAAGATGAAAGAAAGAAGAATGAAAGAGTAAAGAAAGAAAGAAGAAAGAAAGAAGAAACAAAGAAAGAAGAAAGAAAGAAGAAAGAAAGAAGTAAGAAAGAAGTAAGAAAGAAAGTAGAAAGGAAGAAGAAAGGAAGAAGAAAGGAAGAAAGAAGAAAGTAAGAACGAAGAAAGAAAGGAGAAAGAAAGAAGAAAGAAAGAAAGAAGAAAGAAAGGAGTAAGAAAGAAAGAAGAAAGAAAAAGTAAGAAGTAAGAAAGAACTAAGAAAGAAATAAGAAAGAAAGAAGAAAGAAAGGAGAAAGAAAGAAGTCAGAAAGAAGTAAGAAAAAAGTAAGAAAGAAGAAAGAAAGAAAGAAGAAAGAAAGAAGAAAGAAAGAAGAAAGAAAGAAGAAAGAAAGAAGAAAGAAGAAAAAAAGAAGAAAGAAGTAAGAAAGAAGTAAGAAAGAAGTAAGAAAGAAGTAAGAAAGAAAGTAGAAAGGAAGAAGAAAGGAAGAAGAAAGGAAGAAAGAAGAAAGTAAGAACGCAGAAAGAAAGAAGAAAGAAAGAAGAAAGAAGAAAGAAATAAAGAAGAAAGAAAGAAGAAAGAAAGAAAGAAAGAAAGAAGAAATAAAGAAGAAAGAAAGAAGAAAGTAAGAAAGAAGAAAGATAGAAGAAAGAAAAAAGAAGAAAGAAAGAAGAAAGAAAGAAAGAAAAAAGAAAGAAAGAAGAATGAAAGATAGAAGAAAGAAAGAAGAAAGAAAGAAAGAAGAAAAAAAGAATGAAAGAAAGAAAGAAAGAAGAAAGAAGAAAGAAAGGAGTAAGAAAGAAGTAAGAAATAAGTAAGTAAGAAGTAACAAAGAAGTAAGAAAGGAAAGAAAGAAAGAAGAAAGAAAGAAAGAATAAAGAAAGAAGAAGAAAGAAAGAAGAAAGAAAGAAAGAAGAATGAAATAAGAAAAAAAGAAGAAATAAAGAAGAAAGAAGAAGAAAGAAGAAAGAAAGAAGTAAGAGGGAAGTAAGAAAGAAAGAAGAAAGATAGAAGAAAGGAAGAATAAAGAAAGAAGAAAGAAGGAAGAAAGAAAGAGTAAAGAAAGAAAGAATAAAGAAAGAAGAAAGAAAGAAGAAAGAAAGAAGAAAGAAGAAAGAAAGAAGTAAGAAAGAAGTAAGAAAGAAAGAAGAAAGAAAGAAGAAAGAAAGAAGAAATAAAGAAGTAAGAAAGCAGAAAGAATAAAGAAAGAAGAAAGAAAGAAGAAAGAAGAAAGAAAGAAATAAAAAGAAAGAAGAAAGAAAGAAAGAAGAAAGAAAAGAATAGAAAGAAGAAAGAAAGAAGAAAGAAAGAAGAAAGAAGAAAGAAAGAAGAAATAAAGAAGAAAGAAGAAAGAAAGAACAATGTAAGAAGTAAGAAAGAAGAAAGAAAGAAAGAAGAAAGAAAGAAGAAAGAAAAAAGAAAGAAAGAAGAAAGAACAAAGAAAGAAGAAAGAAAGAAGAACGAAAGAAAGAAGAAAGGAGAAAGAAAGAAGAAAGAAAGAAAGAAGAAAGAAAGAAAGAAGAAAGTATGAAAGCAGAGAGAAAGCAGAAAGAAAGAAGAAAGAAAGAAGAAAAAAGAAAGCCCAAAGAAATGAGAAAGAAAGCCCAAAGAAAGGGGAAATAAAGCCCAAAGAAAGCCCAAAGAAAGACCAAAGAAAGCCCAAAGAAAGGGGAAAGAAAGCCCAAAGAAAGGGGAAAGAAAGGACAAAGAAAGGGGAAAGAAAGCCTAAAGAACGGGGAAAGAAAGCCCAAAGAAAAGGGAAAGAAAGCCCAAAGAAATGGGAAAGAAAGCCCAAAGAAAGCCCAAAGAAAGGGGAAAGAAAGCCCAAAGAAAACCCAAAGAAAGGGGAGAGAAAGCCCAAAGAAAGCCCAAAGAAAGGGGAAAGAAATCCCAAAGAAAGCCCAAAGAAAGGGGAAAGGAAGCCCAAAGAAAGCCCAAAGAAAGGGGAACGAAAGCCCAAAGAAAGGGGAAACAAAGGGGAAAGAAAGGGGAAAGAAAGGGGAAAGAAATGGAAAGAAAGGGGAATGAAAGGGGAAAGAAAGGGGAAAGAAAGCCCAAAGAAAGGGGAAAGAAAGCCCAAAGAAAGCCCAAATAAAGCCCAAAGAAAGCCCAAAGAAAGGGGAAAGAAAGCCCAAAGAAAGTGGAAAGAAAGCCCAAAGAAAGGGGAAAGAAAGCCCAAAGAAAGGGCAAAGAAAGCCTAAAGAAAGCCCAAAGAAAGGGGAAAGAAAGCCCAAAGAAAGGGGAAAGAAAGCCCAAAGAAAGCCCAAAGAAAGGGGAAAGAAAGCCCAAAGAAAGGGGAAAGAAAGCCCAAAGAAAGGGCAAAGAAAGCCTAAAGAAAGCCCAAAGAAAGGGGAAAGAAAGCCCAAAGAAAGGGGAAAGAAAGCCCAAAGAAAGCCCAAAGAAAGTCCAAAGAAAGCCCAAAGAAAGGAGAAAGAAAGCCCAAAGAAAGGGGAAAGAAAGCCCAAAGAAAGCCCAAAGAAAGCCCAAAGAAAGCCCAAAGAAAGGGGAAAGAAAGCCCAAAGAAAGGGGAAAGAAAGCCCAAAGAAAGCCCAAAGAAAGGCCAAAAAAAGGGGAAAGAAAGCCCACAGAAAGGGGAAAGAAAGCCCAAAGAAAGGGGAAAAAAGCCCAAAGAATGCCCAAAGAAAGCCCAAAGAAAGCCCAAAAAAAGGGGAAAGAAAGCCCAAAGAACGGGGAAAGAAAGCCCAAAGAAAGCCCAAAGAAAGCCCAAAGAAAGGGGAAAGAAAGCCCAAAGAAAGGGGAAAGAAAGGGGAAAGAAAGGGGAAAGAAAGCCCAAAGAAAGGGCAAAGAAAGCCCAAAGAAAGGGGAAAGAAAGCCCAAAGAAAGGGGAAAGAAAGGCCAAAGAAAGCCCAAAGAAAGGGGAAAGAAAGCCCAAAGAAAGCCCAAAAAAAGGGGAAAGAAAGCCCAAAGAAAGGGGAAAGAATGGGGAAAGAAAGGGGAAAGAAAGAGGAAAGAAAGCCCAAAGAAAGCCCAAAGAAATAGCAAAGAAAGCCCAAAGAAAGGGGAAAGAAAGCCCAAAGAAAGGGGAAAGAAAGCCCAAAGAAATGGGAAAGAAAGCCCAAAGAAAGGGGAAAGAAAGCCCAAAGAAGGGAGAGAGAAAGCCCAAAGAAAGCCCAAAGAAAGGGGAAAGTAAGCCCAAAGAAAGGGGAAAGAAAGCCCAAAGAAAGCCCAAAGAAAGGGGAAAGAAAGGGGAAAGAAAGGGGAAAGAAAGCCCAAAGAAAGGGGAAAGAAAGCCCAAAGAAAGGGGAAAGAAAGCCCAAAGAAAGGGGAAGGAAAGCCCAAAGAAAGGGGAAAGAAAGCCCAAAGAAAGCCCAAAGAAAGGGGAAAGAAAGCCCAAAGAAATGGGAAAGAAAGCCCAAAGAAAGCAGAAAGAAAGCCCAAAGAAAGGGGAAAGAAAGCCCAAAGAAAGCTCAAAGAAATGGGAAAGAAGGCACAAAGAAGGGTGAAAGAAAGCCCAAAGAAAGGGGAAAGAAAGCCCAAAGAAAGCCCAAAGAAAGGGGAAAGAAAGCCCAAAGAAAGGGGAAAGAAATCCCAAAGAAAGGGGAAAGAAAGCTCAAGGAAAGGGTAAAGAAAGCCCAAAGAAAGGGGAAAGAAAGCCCAAAGAAAGCCCAAAGAAAGGGGAAAGAAACCCCAAAGAAAGCCCAAAGAAAGGGGAAAGAAAGCCCAAACAAAGCCAAAAGAAAGGGTAAAGAAAGACCAAAGAAAGGGGAAAGAAAGCCCAAAGAAAGGGGAAAGAAAGCCCAAAGAAAGGGGAAAGAAAGCTCAAGGAAAGGGGAAAGAAAGCCCAAAGAAAGGGGAAAGAAAGCCCAAAGAAAGCCCAAAGAAAGGGGAAAGAAACCCCAAAGAAAGCCCAAAGAAAGGGGAAAGAAAGCCCAAAGAAAGCCAAAAGAAAGGGTAAAGAAAGCCCAAAGAAAGGGGAAAGAAAGCCCAAAGAAAGTCCAAAGAAAGGAGAAAGAAAGCCCAAAGAAAGGGGAAAAAAAGGGGAAATAAAGTCCAAAGAAAGCCCAAAGAAAGGGGAAAGAAAGCCCAAAGAACGGGGAAAGAAAGCCGAAAGAAAGCGCAAAGAAAGCCCAAAGAAAGACCAAAGAAAGGGGAAAGAAAGCCCAAAGAAAGGGGAAAGAAAGGGGAATGAAAGGGGAAAGAAAGGAGAAAGAAAGGGGAAAGAAAGCGGAAAAAAAGCCCAAAGAAAGGGGAAAGAAAGTCCAAAGAAAGGGGAAAGAAAGCCTAAAGAAAGGGGAAAGAAAGGCCAAAGAAAGCCCAAAGAAAGGGGAAAGAAAGCCCAAAGAAAGGGGAAAGAAAGCCCAAAGAAAGGGGAAAGAAAGCTCAAGGAAAGGGGTAAGAAAGCACAAAGAAAGGGGAAAGAAATCCCAAATAAAGCCCAAAGAAAGGAGAGAGAAAGCCCAAAGAAAGGAGAGAGAAAGCCCAAAGAAAGCCCAAGGAAACGGGAAAGAAAGCCCAAAGAAAGGGGAAAGAAAGCCCAAATAAAACCCAAAGAAAGGGGAAAGAAAGGGGAAAGAGAGATGAAAGAAAGGGGAAAGAAAGGGGAAAGAAAGGGGAAAGAACGGGGAAAGAAAGCCCAAAGAAAGGGGAAAGAAAGCCCAAAGAAAGGGGAAAAAAAGCCCAAAGAAAGCCCAAAGAAAGTGGAAAGAAAGCCCAAAGAAAGGGGAAAGAAAGCCCAAAGAAAGGGGAAAGAAAGACCAAAGAATGGGGAAAGAAAGCCGAAAGAAAAGGGAAAGAAAGCCCAAAGAAAGGGGAAAGAAAGCCCAAAGAAAGCCCAAAGAAAGGGGAAAGAAAGCCTAAAGAAATGGGAAAGAAAGCCCAAAGAAAGGAGAAAGAAAGCCCAAAGAAAGGGGAAAGAAAGCCCAAAGGAACCCCAAAGAAAGCCCAAAGAAAGCCCAAAGAAAGTCCAAAGAAAGCCCAAAGAAAGGGGAAGAAAAGCCCAAAGAAAGGGGAAAGAAAGACCAAAGAAAGTCCAAAGAAAGGGGAAAGAAAGCCCAAAGAAAGCCCAAAGAAAGGGGAAAGAAGGCACAAAGAAAGGGGAAAGAAAGCCCAAAGAAAGGGGAAAGAAAGCCCAAAGAAAGCCCAAAGGAAGGGGAAAGAAAGCCCAAAGAAAGCCCAAAGAAAGCCCAAAGGAAGGGGAAAGAAAGCCCAAAGAAAAGGGAGAGAAAGCCCAAAGAAAGGGGAAAGAAAGCCGAAAGAAAGCCCAAAGAAAGCCCAAAGAAAGGCGAAAGAAAGCACAAAGAAAGCCCAAAGAATGCCCAAAGAAAGGGGAAAGAAATCCCAAAGAAAGGGGAAAGAAATCCCAAAGAAAGGGGAAAGAAAGCCCAAAGAAAGGGGAAAGAAAGCCCAAAGAAAGGGGAGAGAAATCCCAAAGACAGCCCAAAGAAAGCCGAAAGAGAGCCCAAAGAAAGGGGAAAAAAAGACCAAGGAAAGCCCAAAGAAAGGGGAAAGAAAAGGGAAAGAAAGCCCAAAGAAAGGGGAAAGAAAGGGGAAAGAAACCCCAAAGAAAGCCCAAAGAAAGGGGAAAGAAAGCCCAAAGAAAGCCCAAAGAAAGGGGAAATAAATCCCAAAGAAAGCCAAAGGAAAGGGGAAAGAAAGCCCAAAGAAAGGGAAAAGAAAGCCCAAAGAAAGGGGAAAGAAAGCCCATAGAAAGGGGAAAGAGAGCCTAAAGAAAGCCCAAAGAAAGGGGAAAAAAGCCCAAAGAAATGGGAAAGAAAGCCCAAAGAAAGCCCAAAGTAAGGGGAAAGAAAGCCCAAAGAAAGGGGAAAGAAAGCCCAAAGAAAGCCCAAAGAAAGCCCAAAGAAAGCCCAAGGAAAGCCCAAAGAAAGCCCAAAGAAAGCCCAAAGAAAGGGGAAAGAAAGCCCAAAGAAAGCCCAAAGAAAGCCCAAAGGAAGGGGAAAGAAAGCCCGAAGAAAGGGGAAAGAAAGCCCAAAGAAAAGGGAGAGAAAGCCCAAAGAAACGGGAAAGAAAGCCGAAAGAAAGCCCAAAGAAAGCCCAAAGAAAGGCGAAAGAAAGTACAAAGAAAGCCCAAAGAAAGCCCAAAGAAAGAGGAAAGAAAGCCCAAAGAAAGGGGAAAGATATCCCAAAGAAAGGGGAAAGAAAGCCCAAAGAAAGGGGAAAGAAAGCCCAAAGAAAGGGGAAAGAAAGCCCAAAGAAAGGGGAAAGAAAGCCCAAAGAAAGGGGAAAGAAAGCCCAAAGAAAGGGGAAAGAAAGCCCAAAGACAGCCAAAGAAAGCCCAAAGAGAGCCCAAAGAAAGGGGAAAAAAAGCCCAAAGAAAGCCCAAAGAAAGGGGAAAGAAAGCCCAAAGAAAGGGGAAAGAAAGCCCAAAGAAAGCCCAAAGAAAGGGGAAAGAAAGCCCAAAGAAAGGGGAAAGAAAGGGGAAAGAAAGCCCAAAGAAAGCCCAAAGAAAGGGGAAAGAAATCCCAAAGAAAGCCCAAAGAAAGGGGAAAGAAAGCCCAAAGAAAGCCCAAAGAAAGGGGAAATAAAGCCCAAAGAAAGCCCAAAGAAAGGGCAAAGAAAGCCCAAAGAAAGGGGAAAGAAAGGGGAAAGAAAGGGGAAAGAATGCCCAAAGAAAGCCCAAAGAAAGCCCAAAGAAAGGGCAAAGAAAGCCCAAAGAAAGGGGAAAGAAAGCCCAAAGAAAGGGGAAAGAAAGCCCAAAGAAAGGGGAAAGAAAGCCCAAAGAAAGCCCAAAGAAAGGGGAAAGAAAGGCAAAGAAATGGGAAAGAAAGCCCAAAGAAAGGGGAAAAAAGCCCAAAGAAAGGAGGGAGAAAGCCCAAAGAAAGCCCAAAGAAAGGGGAAAGTAAGCCCAAAGAAAGGGGAAAGAAAGCCCAAAGAAAGCCCAAAGAAAGGGGAAAGAAAGGGGAAAGAAAGGGGAAAGAAAGGGGAAAGAAAGCCCAAAGAAAGGGGAAAGAAAGCCCAAAGAAAGGGGAAGGAAAGCTCAAAAAAAGCCCAAAGAAATGGGAAAGAAAGCCCAAAGAAAGGCGAAAGAAAGCCCAAAGAAAGCCCAAAGAAAGGGGAAAAAAAGCCCAAAGAAAGGGGAAAAAAAGCCCAAAGAAAGGGGAAAGAAAGACCAAAGAAAGTCCAAAGAAAGGGGAAAGAAAGCCCAAAGAAAGCCCAAAGAAATGGGAAAGAAGGCACAAAGAAAGGGGAAAGAAAGCCCAAAGAAAGGGGAAAGAAAGGGGAAAGAAAGCCCAAAGGAAGGGGAAAGAAAGCCCAAAGAAGGCCCAAAGAAAGCCCAAAGAAAGGAGAAAGAAAGCCCAAAGAAAAGGGAGAGAAAGCCCAAAGATAGGGGAAAGAAAGCCCAAAGAAAGCCCAAAGAAAGGGGAAAGAAAGACCAAAGAAGGGGGAAATAAAGGGGAAAGAAAGGGGAAAGAAAGGGGTAAGAAAGGGGAAAGAAAGGGGAAAGAAAGGTGAAAGAACGTGGAAAGAAAGGGGAAAGAAAGCCCAAAGAAAGGGGAAAGAAAGCCCAAAGAAAGGGGAAAGAAAGGGGAAAGAAAGCCCAAAGAAAGCCCAAAGAAAGGGGAAAGAAATCCCAAAGAAAGCCCAAAGAAAGGGGAAAGAAAGCCCAAAGAAAGCCCAAAGAAAGGGGAAAGAAAGCCCAAAGAAAGTCCAAAGAAAGGGCAAAGAAAGCCCAAAGAAAGGGGAAAGAAAGGGGAAAGAAAGGGGAAAGAATGCCCAAAGAAAGCCCAAAGAAAGCCCAAAGAAAGGGCAAAGAAAGCCCAAAGAAAGGGGAAAGAAAGCCAAAAGAAAGGGGAAAGAAAGGGGAAAGAAAGGGGAAAGAAAGGGGAAAGAAAGGGGAAAGAAAGGGGAAAGAAAGCCCAAAGAAAGGGGAAAGAAAGGGGAAAGAAAGCCCAAAGAAAGGGGAAAGAAAGCCCAAAGAAAGCCCAAAGAAAGGGGAATGAAAGCCCAAAGAAAGCCCAAAAAAAGGGGAAAGAAAGCCCAAAGAAAGGGGAAGGAAAGCCCAAAGAAACCCCAAGAGAGCCCAAAGAAAGCCCAAAAAAAGGGGAAAGAAAGCCCAAAGAAAGCCCAAAGAAAGGGGAAAGAAAGCCCAAAGAAAGCCCAAAGAAAGGGGAAACAAAACCCAAAGAAATCCCAAAGAAAGAGGAAAGAAAGCCCAAAGAAAGTGGAAAGAAAGCCCAAAGAAAGCCCAAAGAAAGGGGAAAGAAAGCCCAAAGAAAGCCCAAAGAAAGGGGAAAGAAAGCCCAAAAAAGCCCAAAGAAAGGGGAAAGAAAGCCCAAAGAAAGGGGAAAGAAAGCCCAAAGAAAGCCCAAAGAAAGGGGAAAGAAAGACCAAAGAAGGGGGAAATAAAGGGGAAAGAAAGGGGAAAGAAAGGGGTAAGAAAGGGGAAAGAAAGGGGAAAGAAAGGTGAAAGAACGTGGAAAGAAAGGGGAAAGAAAGCCAAAAAGAAAGGGGAAAGAAAGCCCAAAGAAAGGGGAAAGAAAGGGGAAAGAAAGCCCAAAGAAAGCCCAAAGAAAGGGGAAAGAAATCCCAAAGAAAGCCCAAAGAAAGGGGAAAGAAAGCCCAAAGAAAGCCCAAAGAAAGGGGAAAGAAAGCCAAAGAAAGCCCAAAGAAAGGGCAAAGAAAGCCCAAAGAAAGGGGAAAGAAAGGGGAAAGAAAGGGGAAAGAATGCCCAAAGAAAGCCCAAAGAAAGCCCAAAGAAAGGGCAAAGAAAGCCCAAAGAAAGGGGAAAGAAAGCCCAAAGAAAGGGGAAAGAAAGCCCAAAGAAAGGGGAAAGAAAGCCCAAAGAAAGCCCAAAGAAAGGGGAAAGAAAGGCAAAGAAATGGGAAAGAAAGCCCAAAGAAAGGGGAAAAAAGCCCAAAGAAAGGAGGGAGAAAGCCCAAAGAAAGCCCAAAGAAAGGGGAAAGTAAGCCCAAAGAAAGGGGAAAGAAAGCCCAAAGAAAGCCCAAAGAAAGGGGAAAGAAAGGGGAAAGAAAGGGGAAAGAAAGGGGAAAGAAAGCCCAAAGAAAGGGGAAAGAAAGCCCAAAGAAAGGGGAAAGAAAGCCCAAAGAAAGGGGAAGGAAAGCTCAAAAAAAGCCCAAAGAAATGGGAAAGAAAGCCCAAAGAAAGGCGAAAGAAAGCCCAAAGAAAGCCCAAAGAAAGGGGAAAAAAAGCCCAAAGAAAGGGGAAAAAAAGCCCAAAGAAAGGGGAAAGAAAGACCAAAGAAAGTCCAAAGAAAGGGGAAAGAAAGCCCAAAGAAAGCCCAAAGAAATGGGAAAGAAGGCACAAAGAAAGGGGAAAGAAAGCCCAAAGAAAGGGGAAAGAAAAGGGAAAGAAAGCCCAAAGGAAGGGGAAAGAAAACCCAAAGAAAGCCCAAAGAAAGCCCAAAGAAAGGAGAAAGAAAGCCCAAAGAAAAGGGAGAGAAAGCCCAAAGATAGGGGAAAGAAAGCCGAAAGAAAGCCCAAAGAAAGCCCAAAGAAAGGGGAAAGAAAGCCCAAAGAAAGGGGAAAGAAATCCCAAAGAAAGGGGAAAGAAAGCTCAAGGAAAGGGGAAAGAAAGCCCAAAGAAAGCCCAAAGAAAGGGGAAAGAAAGCCCAAAGAAAGGTGAAAGAAAGGAGAAAGAAAGCCAAAAGAAAGGGGAAAGAAAGGGGAAAGAAAGGGGAAAGAAAGGGGAAAGAAAGGGGAAAGAAAGCCCAAAGAAAGGGGAAAGAAAGGGGAAAGAAAGCCCAAAGAAAGGGGAAAGAAAGCCCAAAGAAAGCCCAAAGAAAGGGGAATGAAAGCCCAAAGAAAGCCCAAAAAAAGGGGAAAGAAAGCCCAAAGAGGGGAAAGAAAGCCCAAAGAAACCCCAAGAGAGCCCAAAGAAAATCCAAAAAAAGGGGAAAGAAAGCCCAAAGAAAGCCCAAATAAAGGGGAAAGAAAGCCCAAAGAAAGCCCAAAGAAAGGGGAAAGAAAACCCAAAGAAATCCCAAAGAAAGAGGAAAGAAAGCCCAAAGAAAGTGGAAAGAAAGCCCAAAGAAAGCCCAAAGAAAGGGGAAAGAAAGCCCAAAGAAAGCCCAAAGAAAGGGGAAAGAAAGCCCAAAGAAAGCCCAAAGAAAGGGGAAAGAAAGCCCAAAGAAAGGGGAAAGAAAGCCCAAAGAAAGCCCAAAGAAATGGGAAAGAAAGCCCAAAGAAAGGGGAAATAAAGGGGAAAGGAAGGGGAAAGAAAGGGGTAAGAAAGGGGAAAGAAAGGGGAAAGAAAGGTGAAAGAAAGGGGAAAGAAAGGGGAAAGAAAGCCCAAAGAAAGGGGAAAGAAAGGGGAAAGAAAGCCCAAAGAAAGGGGAAAGAAAGCCCAAAGAAAGCCCAAAGAAAGGGGAATGAAAGCCCAAAGAAAGCCCAAAAAAAGGGGAAAGAAAGCCCAAAGAAAGGGGAAAGAAAGCCCAAAGAAACCCCAAGAGAGCCCAAAGAAAGCCCAAAAAAAGGGGAAAGAAAGCCCAAAGAAAGCCCAAAGAAAGGGGAAAGAAAGCCCAAAGAAAGCCCAAAGAAAGGGGAAAGAAAACCCAAAGAAATCGCAAAGAAAGAGGAAAGAAAGCCCAAAGAAGGTGGAAAGAAAGCCCAAAGAAAGCCCAAAGAAAGGGGAAAGAAAGCCCAAAAAAGCCCAAAGAAAGGGGAAAGAAAGCCCAAAGAAAGGGGAAAGAAAGCCCAAAGAAAGCCCAAAGAAAGGGGAAAGAAAGCCCAAAGAAGGGGGAAATAAAGGGGAAAGAAAGCGGAAAGAAAGGGGTAAGAAAGGGGAAAGAATGGGGAAAGAAAGGTGAAAGAACGTGGAAAGAAAGGGGAAAGAAAGCCCAAAGAAAGGGGAAAGAAAGCCCAAAGAAAGGGGAAAGAAAGGGGAAAGAAAGCCCAAAGAAAGCCCAAAGAAAGGGGAAAGAAATCCCAAAGAAAGCCCAAAGAAAGGGGAAAGAAAGCCCAAAGAAAGCCCAAAGAAAGGGGAAAGAAAGCCCAAAGAAAGCCCAAAGAAAGGGCAAAGAAAGCCTAAAGAAAGGGGAAAGAAAGGGGAAAGAAAGGGGAAAGAAAGGGGAAAGAATGCCCAAAGAAAGCCCAAAGAAAGCCCAAAGAAAGGGGAAAGAAAGCCCAAAGAAAGGGGAAAGAAAGCCCAAAGAAAGGGGAAAGAAAGCCCAAAGAAAGGGGAAAGAAAGCCCAAAGAAAGCCCAAAGAAAGGGGAAAGAAAGGCCAAAGAAATGGGAAAGAAACCCCAAAGAAAGGGGAAAAAAGCCCAAAGAAAGGACGGAGAAAGCCCAAAGAAAGCCCAAAGAAAGGGGAAAGTAAGCCCAAAGAAAGGGGAAAGAAAGCCCAAAGAAAGCCCAAAGAAAGGGGAAAGAAAGGGGAAAGAAAGGGGAAAGAAAGGGGAAAGAAAGGGGAAAGAAAGCCCAAAGAAAGGGGAAAGAAAGCCCAAAGAAAGGGGAAAGAAAGCCCAAAGAAAGGGGAAGGAAAGCCCAGAGAAAGCCCAAAGAAAGGGGAAAGAAAGCCCAAATAAAAGGGAAAGAAAGGCCAAAGAAAGGGGAAAGAAAGCCCAAAGAAAGCCCAAAGAAAGTCCAAAGAAAGCCCAAAGAAAGGGGAAAAAAAGCCCAAAGAAAGGGGAAAGAAAGACCAAAGAAAGTCCAAAGAAAGGGGAAAGAAAGCCCAAAGAAAGCCCAAAGAAAGGGGAAAGAAGGCACAAAGTAAGGGGAAAGAAAGCCCAAAGAAAGGGGAAAGAAAGCCCAAAGAAAGCCCAAAGGAAGGGGAAAGAAAGCCCAAAGAAAGCCCAAAGAAAGCCCAAAGAAAGGGGAAAGAAAGCCCAAAGAAAAGGGAGAGAAAGCCCAAAGATATGGGAAAGAAAGCCGAAAGAAAGCCCAAAGAAAGCCCAAAGAAAGGGGAAAGAAAGCCCAAAGAAAGGAGAAAGAAATCCCAAAGAAAGGGGAAAGAAAGCTCAAGGATAGGGGAAAGAAAGCCCAAAGAAAGCCCAAAGAAAGGGGAAAGAAAGCCCAAAGAAAGGGGAAAGAAAGGCGAAAGAAAGCCAAAAGAAAGGGGAAAGAAAGGGGAAAGAAAGGGGAAAGAAAGGGGAAAGAAAGGGGAAAGAAAGGGGAAAGAAAGCCCAAAGAAAGGGGAAAGAAAGGGGAAAGAAAGCCCAAAGAAAGCCCAAAGAAAGCCCAAAGAAAGCCCAAAAAAAGGGGAAAGAAAGCCCAAAGAAAGGGGAAAGAAAGCCCAAAGAAACCCCAAGAGAGCCCAAAGAAAGCCCAAAAAAAGGGGAAAGAAAGCCCAAAGAAAGCCCAAAGAAAGGGGAAAGAAAGCCCAAAGAAGGCCCAAAGAAAGGGGAAAGAAAACCCAAAGAAATCCCAAAGAAAGAGGAAAGAAAGCCCAAAGAAAGTGGAAAGAAAGCCCAAAGAAAGCCCAAAGAAAGGGGAAAGAAAGCCCAAAGAAAGCCCAAAGAAAGGGGAAAGAAAGCCCAAAGAAAGCCCAAAGAAAGGGGAAAGAAAGCTCAAAGAAAGGGGAAAGAAAGCCCAAAGAAAGCCCAAAGAAAGGGGAAAGAAAGCCCAAAGAAAGGGGAAATAAAGGGGAAAGGAAGGGGAAAGAAAGGGGTAAGAAAGGGGAAAGAAAGGGGAAAGAAAGGTGAAAGAAAGGGGAAAGAAAGGTGAAAGAAAGGGGAAAGAAAGGGGAAAGAAAGCCCAAAGAAAGGGGAAAGAAAGTCCAAAGAAAGCCCAAAGAAAGGGGAAAGAAAGCCCAAAGAAAGCCCAAAGAAAGGAGAAAGAAATCCCAAAGAAAGCCCAAAGAAAGGTTAAAGAAAGCCCAAAGAAAGCCCAAAGAAAGGGGAAAGAAAGCCCAAAGAAAGCCCAAAGAAAGGGTAAAATAAGCCCAAAGAAAGGGGAAAGAAAGCCCAAAGAAAGGGGAAAGAAAGTCCAAAGAAAGCCCAAAGAAAGCCCAAAGAAAGGGGAAAGAAAGCCCAAAGAACGGGGAAAGAAAGCCCAAAGAAAGCCCAAAGAAAGGGGAAAGAAAGCCCAAAGAAAGGGGAAAAAAGGGGAAAGAAAGCCCAAAGAAAGGGCAAAGAAAGCCCAAAGAAGGAAGAAAGAAAGCCCAAAGAATGGGGAAAGAAAGGCCAAAGAAAGCCCAAAGAAAGGGGAAAGAAAGGGGAAAGAAAGCCCAAAAAAAGGGGAAAGAAAGCCCAAAGAAAGGGGAAAGAAAGGGGAAACAAAGCCCAAAGAAAGGGGAAAGAAAGCCTAAAGAAAGGGGAAAGAAAGCCCAAAGAAAGGGGAAGGAAAGCTCAAAAAAAGCCCAAAGAAAGGGGAAAGAAAGCCCAAAGAAATGGGAAAGAAAGCCCAAAGAAAGGCGAAAGAAAGCCCAAAGAAAAGGGAAAGAAAGCCCAAAGAAAGGGGAAATAAAGCCCAAAGAAAGTCCAAAGAAAGGGGAAAGAAAGCCCAAAGAAATGGGAAAGAAAGCCCAAAGAAAGCAGAAAGAAAGCCCAAAGACAGGGGAAAGAAAGCCCAAAGAAAGGGGAAAGAAAGCCCAAAGAAAGCTCAAAGAAATGGGAAAGAAGGCACAAAGAAAGGTGAAAGAAAGCCCAAAGAAAGGGGAAAGAAAGCCCAAAGAAAGCCCAAAGAAAGGGGAAAGAAAGCCCAAAGAAAGGGGAAAGAAATCCCAAAGAAAGGGGAAAGAAAGCTCAAGGAAAGGGGAAAGAAAGCCCAAAGAAAGGAGAAAGAAAGCCCAAAGAAAGCCCAAAGAAAGGGGAAAGAAACCCCAAAGAAAGCCCAAAGAAAGGGGAAAGAAAGCCCAAAGAAAGCCAAAAGAAAGGGTAAAGAAAGCCCAAAGAAAGGGGAAAGAAAGCACAAAGAAAGGGGAAAGAAATCCCAAAGAAAGCCCAAAGAAAGCTCAAGGAAAGGGGAAAGAAAGCCCAAAGAAAGGGGAAAGAAAGCCCAAAGAAAGCCCAAAGAAAGGGGAAAGAAACCCCAAAGAAAGCCCAAAGAAAGGGGAAAGAAAGCCCAAAGAAAGCCAAAAGAAAGGGTAAAGAAAGCCCAAAGAAAGGGGAAAGAAAGCCCAAAGAAAGTCCAAAGAAAGGAGAAAGAAAGCCCAAAGAAAGGTGAAAGAAAGGGGAAATAAAGTCCAAAGAAAGCCCAAAGAAAGTCCAAAGAAAGCCCAAAGAAAGGGGAAAGAAAGGGGAAAGAATGGGGAAAGAAAGGGGAAAGAAAGGGGAAAGAAAGGAGAAAGAATGGGGAAAGAATGGGGAAAGAAAAGGGAAAGAAATGGGAAAGAAAGGGGAAAGAAAGGGGAAAGAAAGGGGAAAGAAAGCCCAAAGAAAGGGGAAAGAAAGGGGAAAGAAAGCCCAAAGAAGGGGGAAAGAAAGCCCAAAGAAAGCCCAAAGAAAGGGGAAAGAAAGCCCAAAGAAAGGGGAAAGAAAGCCCAAAGAAAGGGGAAAGAAAGCCCAAAGAAAGCCCAAAGAAAGGGGAAAGAAAGCCCAAAGAAAGGGCAAAGAAGGCCCAAAGAAAGGGCAAAGAAAGCCCAAAGAAAGGGGAAAGAAAGCCCAAAGAATGGGGAAAGAAAGCCCAAATAAAGGGGAAAGAAAGCCCAAAGAAATCCGAAATAAACCCAAAGAAAGGGGAAAGAAAGCCCAAAGAAATGGGAAAGAAAGCCCAAAGAAAGGGGAAAGAAAGCCCAGAGAAAGGGGAAAGAAAGCCCAAAGAAATCCGAAATAAAGCCCAAAGAAAGGGGAAAGAAAGCCCAAAGAAATGGGAAAGAAAGCCCAAAGAAAGGGGAAAGAAAGCCCAAAGAAAGCCCAAAGAAAGGGGAAAGAAAGCCCAAAGAAAGCCCAAAGAAAGGGGAAAGAAAGCCCAAAGAAAGGGGAAAGAAAGCCCAAAGAAAAGAGAGAGAAAGCCCAAAGAAATCCCAAAGAAAGGGGAAAGAAAGCCCAAAGAAAGGGGAAAGAAAGCCCAAAGAAAGGGGAAAGAAGGGGAAAGAAAGGGGAAAGAAAGGGGAAAGAAAGGGGAAAGAACAGGGAAAGAACGGGGAAAGAAAGCCCAAAGAAAGGGGAAAGAAAGCCCAAAGAAAGGGGAAAGGAAGCCCACAGAAAGCCCAAAGAAAGCGGAAAGAAAGCCCAAAGAAAGCCCAAAGAAAGCCCAAAGAAAGGGGAAAGAAAGCCCAAAGAAAGGGGAAAGAAAGCCCAAAGAAAGTGGAAAGAAAGCCCAAAGAAAGCCCAAAGAAAGGGGAAAGAAAGCCCAAAGAAAGCCCAAAGAAAGGGGAAAGAAAGCCCAAAGAAAGCCCAAAGAAAGGGGAAAGAAAGCTCAAAGAAAGGGGAAAGAAAGCCCAAAGAAAGCCCAAAGAAAGGGGAAAGAAAGCCCAAAGAAAGGGGAAATAAAGGGGAAAGGAAGGGGAAAGAAAGGGCTAAGAAAGGGGAAAGAAAGGGGAAAGAAAGGTGAAAGAAAGGGGAAAGAAAGGGGAAAGAAAGCCCAAAGAAAGGGGAAAGAAAGCCCAAAGAAAGGGGAAAGAAAGTCCAAAGAAAGCCCAAAGAAAGGGGAAAGAAAGCCCAAAGAAAGCCCAAAGAAAGGAGAAAGAAATCCCAAAGAAAGCCCAAAGAAAGGTTAAAGAAAGCCCAAAGAAAGCCCAAAGAAAGGGGAAAGAAAGCCCAAAGAAAGCCCAAAGAAAGGGTAAAATAAGCCCAAAGAAAGGGGAAAGAAAGCCCAAAGAAAGGGGAAAGAAAGTCCAAAGAAAGCCCAAAGAAAGCCCAAAGAAAGGGGAAAGAAAGCCCAAAGAACGGGGAAAGAAAGCCCAAAGAAAGCCCAAAGAAAGGGGAAAGAAAGCCCAAAGAAAGGGGAAAAAAGGGGAAAGAAAGCCCAAAGAAAGGGCAAAGAAAGCCCCAAGAAGGAAGAAAGAAAGCCCAAAGAATGGGGAAAGAAAGGCCAAAGAAAGCCCAAAGAAAGGGGAAAGAAAGGGGAAAGAAAGCCCAAAAAAAGGGGAAAGAAAGCCCAAAGAAAGGGGAAAGAAAGGGGAAAGAAAGCCCAAAGAAAGGGGAAAGAAAGCCTAAAGAAAGGGGAAAGAAAGCCCAAAGAAAGGGGAAGGAAAGCTCAAAAAAAGCCCAAAGAAAGGGGAAAGAAAGCCCAAAGAAATGGGAAAGAAAGCCCAAAGAAAGGCGAAAGAAAGCCCAAAGAAAAGGGAAAGAAAGCCCAAAGAAAGGGGAAAGAAAGCCCAAAGAAAGTCCAAAGAAAGGGGAAAGAAAGCCCAAAGAAATGGGAAAGAAAGCCCAAAGAAAGCAGAAAGAAAGCCCAAAGACAGGGGAAAGAAAGCCCAAAGAAAGGGGAAAGAAAGCCCAAAGAAAGCTCAAAGAAATGGGAAAGAAGGCACAAAGAAAGGTGAAAGAAAGCCCAAAGAAAGGGGAAAGAAAGCCCAAAGAAAGCCCAAAGAAAGGGGAAAGAAAGCCCAAAGAAAGGGGAAAGAAATCCCAAAGAAAGGGGAAAGAAAGCTCAAGGAAAGGGGAAAGAAAGCCCAAAGAAAGGAGAAAGAAAGCCCAAAGAAAGCCCAAAGAAAGGGGAAAGAAACCCCAAAGAAAGCCCAAAGAAAGGGGAAAGAAAGCCCAAAGAAAGCCAAAAGAAAGGGTAAAGAAAGCCCAAAGAAAGGGGAAAGAAAGCACAAAGAAAGGGGAAAGAAATCCCAAAGAAAGCCCAAAGAAAGCTCAAGGAAAGGGGAAAGAAAGCCCAAAGAAAGGGGAAAGAAAGCCCAAAGAAAGCCCAAAGAAAGGGGAAAGAAACCCCAAAGAAAGCCCAAAGAAAGGGGAAAGAAAGCCCAAAGAAAGCCAAAAGAAAGTGTAAAGAAAGCCCAAAGAAAGGGGAAAGAAAGCCCAAAGAAAGTCCAAAGAAAGGAGAAAGAAAGCCCAAAGAAAGGTGAAAGAAAGGGGAAATAAAGTCCAAAGAAAGCCCAAAGAAAGTCCAAAGAAAGCCCAAAGAAAGGGGAAAGAAAGGGGAAAGAATGGGGAAAGAAAGGGGAAAGAAAGGGGAAAGAAAGGAGAAAGAATGGGGAAAGAATGGGGAAAGAAAAGGGAAAGAAATGGGAAAGAAAGGGGAAAGAAAGGGGAAAGAAAGGGGAAAGAAAGCCCAAAGAAAGGGGAAAGAAAGGGGAAAGAAAGCCCAAAGAAGGGGGAAAGAAAGCCCAAAGAAAGCCCAAAGAAAGGGGAAAGAAAGCCCAAAGAAAGGGGAAAGAAAGCCCAAAGAAAGGGGAAAGAAAGCCCAAAGAAAGCCCAAAGAAAGGGGAAAGAAAGCCCAAAGAAAGGGCAAAGAAGGCCCAAAGAAAGGGCAAAGAAAGCCCAAAGAAAGGGGAAAGAAAGCCCAAAGAATGGGGAAAGAAAGCCCAAATAAAGGGGAAAGAAAGCCCAAAGAAATCCGAAATAAAGCCCAAAGAAAGGGGAAAGAAAGCCCAAAGAAATGGGAAAGAAAGCCCAAAGAAAGGGGAAAGAAAGCCCAGAGAAAGGGGAAAGAAAGCCCAAAGAAATCCGAAATAAAGCCCAAAGAAAGGGGAAAGAAAGCCCAAAGAAATGGGAAAGAAAGCCCAAAGAAAGGGGAAAGAAAGCCCAAAGAAAGCCCAAAGAAAGGGGAAAGAAAGCCCAAAGAAAGCCCAAAGAAAGGGGAAAGAAAGCCCAAAGAAAGGGGAAAGAAAGCCCAAAGAAAAGAGAGAGAAAGCCCAAAGAAATCCCAAAGAAAGGGGAAAGAAAGCCCAAAGAAAGGGGAAAGAAAGCCCAAAGAAAGGGGAAAGAAGGGGAAAGAAAGGGGAAAGAAAGGGGAAAGAAAGGGGAAAGAACAGGGAAAGAACGGGGAAAGAAAGCCCAAAGAAAGGGGAAAGAAAGCCCAAAGAAAGGGGAAAGGAAGCCCACAGAAAGCCCAAAGAAAGCGGAAAGAAAGCCCAAAGAAAGCCCAAAGAAAGGGGAAAGAAAGCCCAAAGAAAGGGGAAAGAAAGCCCAAAGAAAGGGGAAAGAAAGCCCAAAGGAAGCCCAAAGAAAGGGGGAAGAACTCCCAAAGAAAGGGGAAACAAAGCCCAAAGAAAGAGGAAAGAAAGCTCAAAGAAAGGGGAAAGAAAGCATAAAAAAAGCGGAAAGAAAGCCCAAAGAAATGGGAAAGAAAGGGGAAAGAAAGGGGAAGCAAAGCCCAAAGAAAGGGGAAAGAAAGCCCAAAGAAAGGGGAAAGAAAGCCCAAAGAAAGGAGAAAGAAAGCCCAAAGAAAGCCCACAGAAAGGGGAAAGAAAGCCAAAGAAAACCCAAAGAAAGGGGAAAGAATGGGGAAAGAAAGGGGAAAGAAAGGGGAAAGAAAGGGGAAAGAAAGGAGAAAGAATGGGGAAAGAAAGGGGAAAGAAATGGGAAAGAAAGGGGAAAGAAAGGGGAAAGGAAGCCCGAAGAAAGGGAAAAGAAAGGGGAAAGAAAGCCCAAAGAAAGGGGAAAGAAAGCCCAAAGAAAGGGAAAAGAAAGCCCAAAGAAAGCCCAAAGAAAGGGGAAAGAAAGCCCAAAGAAAGCCCAAAGAAAGCCCAAAGAAAGGGCAAACAAAGCCCAAAGAAAGGGGAAAGAAAGCCCAAAGAAAGGGGAAAGAAAGCCCAAAGAAAGCCCAAAGAAAGCCCAAAGAAAGCCCAAAGAAAGGGGAAAGAAAGCCCAAAGAAATGGGAAAGTAAGCCCAAAGAAAGCCCAAAGAAAGCCCAAAGAAAGGGGAAAGAAAGCCCAAAGAAAGGGGAAAGAAAGCCCAAAGAAAGGGGAAAGAAAGCCCAAAGAAAGCCCAAAGAAAGCCCAAAGAAAGGGGAAAGAAAGCCCAAAGAAAGGGGAAATAAAGCCCAAAGAAAGGAGAAAGAAAGCCCAAAGAAAGCCCACAGAAATGGGAAAGAAAGCCCAAAGAAAGCCCAAATAAAGGGGAAAGAAAGGGGAAAGAATGGGTAAAGAAAGGGGAAAGAAAGGGGAAAGAAAGGGGAAAGAAATGGGAAAGAAAGGGGAAAGAAAGGGGAAAGGAAGCCCAAAGAAAGGGAAAAGAAAGGGGAAAGAAAGCCCAAAGAAAGGGGAAAGAAAGCCCAAAGAAAGGGAAAAGAAAGCCCAAAGAAAGCCCAAAGAAAGCCCAAAGAAAGGGGAAAGAAAGCCCAAAGAAAGCCCAAAGAAAGCCCAAAGAAAGGGCAAACAAAGCCCAAAGAAAGGGGAAAGAAAGCCCAAAGAAAGGGGAAAGAAAGCCCAAAGAAAGGGGAAAGAAAGCCCAAAGAAAGCCCAAAGAAAGCCCAAAGAAAGGGGAAAGAAAGCCCAAAGAAATGGGAAAGAAAGCCCAAAGAAAGGGGAAAGAAAGCCCAAAGAAAGCCCAAAGAAAGGGGAAAGAAAGCCCAAAGAAAGGGGAAAGAAAGCCCAAAGAAAGCCCAAAGAAAGCCCAAAGAAAGGGGAAAGAAAGCCCAAAGAAATGGGAAAGAAAGCCCAAAGAAAGGGGAAAGAAAGCCCAAAGAAAGCCCAAAGAAAGGAGAGAGAAAGCCCAAAGAAAGGAGAGAGAAAGCCCAAAGAAAGCCCAAGGAAACGGGAAAGAAAGCCCAAAGAAAGGGGAAAGAAAGCCCAAATAAAACGCAAAGAAAGGGGAAAGAAAGGGGAAAGAAAGGGGAAAGAAAGGGGAAAGAAAGGGGAAAGAACGGGGAAAGAAAGCCCAAAGAAATGGGAAAGAAAGCCCAAAGAAAGCCCAAAGAAAGGGGAAAGAAAGCCCAAAGAAAGGGGAAAGAAAGCCCAAAGAAAGGGCAAAGAAGGCCCAAAGAAAGGACAAAGAAAGCCCAAAGAAAGGGGAAAGAAAGCCCAAAGAAAGGGGAAGGAAAGCCCAAAGAAAGTGGGAAAGAAAGCCCAAAGAAAGGGGAAAGAAAGACCAAAGAATGGGGAAAGAAAGCCCAAAGAAAAGGGAAAGAAAGCCCAAGGAAAGGGGAAAGAAAGCCCAAAGAAAGCCCAAAGAAAGCCCAAAGAAAGTCCAAAGAAAGCCCAAAGAAAGGGGAAAAAAAGCCCAAAGAAAGGGGAAAGAAAGCGCAAAGAAAGGGGAAAGAAAGGCCAAAGGAAGCCCAAAGAAAGGCCAAAGGAAGCCCAAAAAAAGGGGGAAGAACTCCCAAAGAAAGGGGATACAAAGCCCAAAGAAAGAGGAAAGAAAGCTCAAAGAAAGGGGAAAGAAAGCATAAAAAAAGGGGAAAGAAAGCCCAAAGAAATGGGAAAGAAAGGGGAAAGAAAGGGGAAGCAAAGCCCAAAGAAAGGGGAAAGAAAGCCCAAAGAAAGGGGAAAGAAAGCCCAAAGAAAGGAGAAAGAAAGCCCAAAGAAAGCCCACAGAAAGGGGAAAGAAAGCCCAAAGAAAACCCAAAGAAAGGGGAAAGAATGGGGAAAGAAAGGGGAAAGAAAGGGGAAAGAAAGGAGAAAGAATGGGGAAAGAAAGGGGAAAGAAAGGGGAAAGAAATGGGAAAGAAAGGGGAAAGAAAGGGGAAAGGAAGCCCAAAGAAAGGGAAAAGAAAGGGGAAAGAAAGCCCAAAGAAAGGGGAAAGAAAGCCCAAAGAAAGCCCAAAGAAAGGGAAAAGAAAGCCCAAAGAAAGGGAAAAGAAAGGCCAAAGAAAGGGGAAAGAAAGCCCAAAGAAAGGGGAAAGAAAGCCCAAAGAAAGGGGAAAGAAAGCCCAAAGAAAGGGGAAAGAAAGCCCAAAGAAAGGGGAAAGAAAGCCCAAAGAAAGTCCAAAGAAAGGAGAAAGTAAGCCCAAAGAAAGGGGAAAGAAAGGGGAAATAAAGTCCAAAGAAAGCCCAAAGAAAGTCCAAAGAAAACCCAAAGAAAGGGGAAAGAAAGGGGAAAGAATGGGGAAAGAAAGGGGAAAGAAAGGGGAAAGAAAGGAGAAATAATGGGGAAAGAATGGGGAAAGAAAAGGGAAAGAAATGGGAAAGAAAGGGGAAAGAAAGGGGAAAGAAAGGGGAAAGAAAGCCCAAAGAAAGGTTAAAGAAAGGGGAAAGAAAGCCCAAAGAAGGGGAAAGAAAGCCCAAAGAAAGGGGAAAGAAAGGGGAAAGAAAGCCCAAAGAAAGAGGAAAGAAAGCCCAAAGAAAGGGGAAAGAAAGCCCAAAGAAAGCCCAAAGAAAGGGGAAAGAAAGCCCAAAGAAAGGGGAAAGAAAGCCCAAAGAAAGGGGAAAGAAAGCCCAAAGAAAGTCCAAAGAAAGGAGAAAGAAAGCCCAAAGAAAGGGGAAAGAAAGGGGAAATAAAGTCCAAAGAAAGCCCAAAGAAAGTCCAAAGAAAGCCCAAAGAAAGGGGAAAGAAAGGGGAAAGAATGGGGAAAGAAAGGGGAAAGAAAGGGGAAAGAAAGGACAAAGAATGGGGAAAGAATGGGGAAAGAAAAGGGAAAGAAAAGGGAAATAAAGGGGAAAGAAAGGGGAAAGAAAGCCCAAAGAAAGGGGAAAGAAAGGGGAAAGAAAGCCCAAAGAAGGGGGAAAGAAAGCCCAAAGAAAGGGGAAAGAAAGGGGAAAGAAAGCCCAAAGAAAGGGGAAAGAAAGCCCAAAGAAAGGGCAAAGAAGGCCCAAAGAAAGGGCAAAGAAATCCCAAAGAAAGGGGAAAGAAAGCCCAAAGAATGGGGAAAGAAAGCCCAAATAAAGGGGAAAGAAAGCCCAAAGAAAGCCCAAAGAAAGGGGAAAGAAACCCCAAAGAAAGGGCAAAGAAGGCCCAAAGAAAGGGCAAAGAAAGCCCAAAGAAAGGGGAAAGAAAGCCCAAAGAATGGGGAAAGAAAGCCCAAATAAAGGGGAAAGAAAGCCCAAAGAAATCCGAAATAAAGCCCAAAGAAAGGGGAAAGAAAGCCCAAAGAAATGGGAAAGAAAGCCCAAAGAAAGGGGAAAGAAAGCCCAGACAAAGGGGAAAGAAAGGGGAAAGAAAGCCCAAAGAAAGGGGAATGAAAGCCCAAAGAAAGCACAAAGAAAGCCCAAAGAAAGCCCAAAGAAAGCCCAAAGAAAGCCCAAAGAAAGCACACAGAAAGGGGAAAGAAAGCCCAAAGAAAGGGGAAAGAAAGCCCAAAGAAAGCCCAAAGAAAGCCCAAAGTAAACCCAAAGAAAGCCCAAATAAAGCCCAAAGAAAGCCCAAAGAAAGGGGAAAGAAAGCCCAAAGAAAGGGGAATGACAGGCCAAATAAAGCCCAAAGAAAGCCCAAGGAAACGGGAAAGAAAGCCCAAAGAAAGTGGAAAGAAAGCCCAAATAAAACCCAAAGAAATGGGAAAGAAAGGGGAAAGAAAGGGGAAAGAAAGGGGAAAGAACGGGGAAAGAAAGCCCAAAGAAAGGGGAAAGAAAGCCCAAAGAAAGGGGAAAGAAAGCCCAAAGAAAGCCCAAAGAAAGGGGAAAGAAAGCCCAAAGAAAGGGGAAAGAAAGCCCAAAGAAAGGGGAAAGAAAGCCCAAAGAAAGGGGAAAGAAAGCACAAAGAAAGGGGAAAGAAAGCCCAAAGAAAGGGGAAGGAAAGCCCAAAGAAAGGGGAAAGAAAGCCCAAAGAAAGGGGAAAGAAAGACCAAAGAATGGGGAAAGAAAGCCCAAAGAAAAGGGAAAGAAAGCCCAAAGAAAGGGGAAAGAAAGCCCAAAGAAAGCCCAAAAAAGGAGAAAGAAAGCCCAAAGAAAGGGGAAAGAAAGCCCAAAGAAAGACCAAAGAAAGCCCAAAGAAAGCCCAAAGAAAGTCCAAAGAAAGCCCAAAGAAAGGGGGAAAAAAGCCCAAAGAAAGGGGAAAGAAAGACCAAAGAAAGTCCAAAGAAAGGGGAAAGAAAGAACGAAGAAAGCCCAAAGAAAGGGGAAAGAAGGCACAAAGAAAGGGGAAAGAAAGCCCAAAGAAAGGGGAAAGAAAGCCCAAAGAAAGCGCAAAGGAAGGGGAAAGAAAGCCCAAAGAAAGGGGAAAGAAAGCCCAAAGAAAAGGGAGAGAAAGCCCAAAGAAAGGGGAACGAAAGCCAAAAGAAAGCCCAAAGAAAGCCCAAAGAAAGGCGAAAGAAAGCGCAAAGAAAGCCCAAAGAAAGCCCAAAGAAAGGGGAAAGAAATCCCAAAGAAAGGGGAAAGAAATCCCAAAGAAAGGGGAAAGAAAGCCCAAAGAAAGCCCAAAGAAAGGGGAAAGAAAGCCCAAAGAAAGGGGAGAGAAATCCCAAAGACAGCCCAAAGAAAGCCGAAAGAGAGCCCAAAGAAAGGGGAAAAAAAGCCCAAGGAAAGCCCAAAGAAAGGGGAAAGAAAGCCCAAAGAAAGGGGAAAGAAAGCCCAACGAAAGCCCAAAGAAAGGGGAAAGAAAGCCCAAAGAAAGTGGAAAGAAAGGAGAAAGAAAGCCCAAAGAAAGGGGAAAGAAAGGGGAAAGAAAGCCCATAGACCGGAAAGAAAGGTGAAAGAAAGCCCAAAGAAAGGGGAAAGAAAGGGGAAAGAAAGCCCAAAGAAAGCCCAAAGAAAGGGGAATGAAAGCCCAAAGAAAGCCCAAAGAAAGGGGAAAGAAAGCCAAAGAAAGGCCAAAGAAAGCCCAAGGAAAGGGGAAAGAAAGCCCAAAGGAAGGGGAAAGAAAGGGGAAAGAAAGGCCAAAGAAAGGGGAAAAAAAGGGAAAGAAAGCCCAAAGAAAGCCCAAAGAAAGCACAAAGAAAGGGGAAAGAAAGCCCAAAGAAAGGGGAAAAAAAGCCCAAAGAAAGCCCAAAGAAAGTGGAAAGAAAGCTCAAAGAAAGGGGAAAGAAATCCCAAAGAAAGCCCAAAGAAAGGGGGAAGAAAGCACAAAGAAAGGGGAAAGAAAACCCAAGGAAAGGGGAAAGAAAGCCCAAATAAAGCCCAAAGAAAGCCCAAGGAAAGGGGAAAGAAAGCCCAAAGAAAGCCCAAAGAAAGCCCAAAGAAAGGGGAAAGAAAGCCCAAAGAAAGGGGAATGAAAGCCCAAAGAAAGGGGAAAGAAAGCCCAAAGAAAGGGGAAAGAAAGCCCAAAGAAAGGGGAAAGAAAGCCCAAAGAAAGGGGAAAGAAAGCCCAAAGAAAGCCCAAAGAAAGGGGAAAGAAAGCCCAAAGAAAAGGGAGAGAAAGCCCAAAGAAAGGGGAAAGAAAGCCGAAATAAAGCCCAAAGAAAGCCCAAAGAAAGGCGAAAGAAAGCACAAAGAAAGCCCAAAGAAAGCCCAAAGAAAGGGGAAAGAAAGCCCAAAGAAAGGGGAAAGAAAGCCCAAAGAAAGGGGAGAGAAATCCCAAAGACAGCCCAAAGAAAGCCGAAAGAGAGCCCAAAGAAAGGGGAAAAAAAGCCCAAAGAAAGCCCAAAGAATGGGGAAAGAAAGCCCAAAGAAAGGGGAAAGAAAGCCCAAAGAAAGGGGAAAGAAAGGGGAAAGAAAGCCCAAAGAAAGGGGAAAGAAAAGGGAAAGAAAGCCCAAAGAAAGGGGAAAGAAAGGGGAAAGAAACCCCAAAGAAAGCCCAAAGAAAGGGGAAAGAAAGCCCAAAGAAAGCCCAAAGAAAGGGGAAATAAATCCCAAAGAAAGCCAAAGGAAAGGGGAAAGAAAGCCCAAAGAAAGGGAAAAGAAAGCCCAAAGAAAGGGGAAAGAAAGCCCAAAGAAAGGGGAAAGAGAGCCCAAAGAAAGCCCAAAGAAAGGGGAAAAAATCCCAAAGAAAGGGGAAAGAAAGCCCAAAGAAAGCCCAAAGTAAGGGGAAAGAAAGCCCAAATAAAGGGGAAAGAAAGCCCAAAGAAAGGGGAAAGAAAGCCCAAAGAAAGCCCAAAGTAAGGGGAAAGAAAGCCCAAATAAAGGGGAAAGAAAGCCCGAAGAAAGAGGAAAGAAAGCCCAAAGAAAGGGGAAAGAAAGCCCAAAGAAAAGGGAGAGAAAGCCCAAAGAAACAGGAAAGAAAGACGAAAGAAAGCCCAAAGAAAGCCCAAAGAAAGGCGAAAGAAAGTACAAAGAAAGCCCAAAGAAAGCCCAATGAAAGAGGAAAGAAAGCCCAAAGAAAGGGGAAAGATATCCCAAAGAAAGGGGAAAGAAAGCCCAAAGAAAGGGGAAAGAAAGCCCAAAGAAAGGGGAAAGAAAGCCCAAAGACAGCCAAAGAAAGCCCAAAGAGAGCCCAAAGAAAGGGGAAAAAAAGCCCAAAGAAAGCCCAAAGAAAGGGGAAAGAAAGACCAAAGAAAGGGGAAAGAAAGCCCAAAGAAAGCCCAAAGAAAGGGGAAAGAAAGCCCAAAGAAAGGGGAAAGAAAGGAGAAAGAAAGCCAAAAGAAAGGGGAAAGAAAGGGAAAAGAAAGGGGAAAGAAAGGGGAAAGAAAGGGGAAAGAAAGCCCAAAGAAACCCCAAGAGAGCCCAAAGAAAGCCCAAAAAAAGGGGAAAGAAAGCCCAAAGAAAGCCCAAAGAAAGGGGAAAGAAAGCCCAAAGAAAGCCCAAAGAAAGCCCAAAGAAAGGGGAAAGAAAGCCCAAAGAAATGGGAAAGAAAGCCCAAATAAAACGCAAAGAAAGGGGAAAGAAAGGGGAAAGAAAGGGGAAAGAACGGGGAAAGAAAGCCCAAAGAAAGGGGAAGGAAAGCCCAAAGAAAGCCCAAAGAAAGGGGAAAGAAAGCCCAAAGAAAGGGGAAAGAAAGCCCAAAGAAAGGGGAATGAAATCCCAAAGAAAGGGGAAAGATAGCATAAAGAAAGGCGAAAGAAAGCCCAAAGAAAGGGGAAGGAAAGCCCAAAGAAAGTGGGAAAGAAAGCCCAAAGAAAGGGGAAAGAAAGACCAAAGAATGGGGAAAGAAAGCCCAAAGAAAAGGGAAAGAAAGCCCAAGGAAAGGGGAAAGAAAGCCCAAAGAAAGCCCAAAGAAAGCCCAAAGAAAGTCCAAAGAAAGCCCAAAGAAAGGGGAAAAAAAGCCCAAAGAAAGGGGAAAGAAAGCGCAAAGAAAGGGGAAAGAAAGGCCAAAGGAAGCCCAAAGAAAGGCCAAAGGAAGCCCAAAGAAAGGGGGAAGAACTCCCAAAGAAAGGGGATACAAAGCCCAAAGAAAGAGGAAAGAAAGCTCAAAGAAAGGGGAAAGAAAGCATAAAAAAAGGGGAAAGAAAGCCCAAAGAAATGGGAAAGAAAGCCCATAGAAAGCCCACAGAAAGGGGAAAGAAAGCCCAAAGAAAACCCAAAGAAAGGGGAAAGAAAGGGGAAAGAATGGGGAAAGAAAGGGGAAAGAAAGGGGAAAGAAAGGAGAAGGAATGGGGAAAGAAAGGGGAAAGAAAGGGGAAAGAAATGGGAAAGAAAGGGGAAAGAAAGGGGAAAGGAAGCCCAAAGAAAGGGAAAAGAAAGGGGAAAGAAAGCCAAAGAAAGGGGAAAGAAAGCCCAAAGAAAGGGAAAAGAAAGCCCAAAGAAAGCCCAAAGAAAGCCCAAAGAAAGCCCAAAGAAAGGGGAAAGAAAGCCCAAAGAAAGCCCAAAGAAAGCCCAAAGAAAGGGCAAACAAAGCCCAAAGAAAGGGGAAAGAAAGCCCAAAGAAAGGGGAAAGAAAGCCCGAAGAAAGAGGAAAGAAAGCCCAAAGAAAGGGGAAAGAAAGCCCAAAGAAAAGGGAGAGAAAGCCCAAAGAAACAGGAAAGAAAGACGAAAGAAAGCCCAAAGAAAGCCCAAAGAAAGGCGAAAGAAAGTACAAAGAAAGCCCAAAGAAAGCCCAATGAAAGAGGAAAGAAAGCCCAAAGAAAGGGGAAAGATATCCCAAAGAAAGGGGAAAGAAAGCCCAAAGAAAGGGGAAAGAAAGCCCAAAGAAAGGGGAAAGAAAGCCCAAAGACAGCCAAAGAAAGCCCAAAGAGAGCCCAAAGAAAGGGGAAAAAAAGCCCAAAGAAAGCCCAAAGAAAGGGGAAAGAAAGACCAAAGAAAGGGGAAAGAAAGCCCAAAGAAAGCCCAAAGAAAGGGGAAAGAAAGCCCAAAGAAAGGGGAAAGAAAGGAGAAAGAAAGCCAAAAGAAAGGGGAAAGAAAGGGAAAAGAAAGGGGAAAGAAAGGGGAAAGAAAGGGGAAAGAAAGCCCAAAGAAACCCCAAGAGAGCCCAAAGAAAGCCCAAAAAAAGGGGAAAGAAAGCCCAAAGAAAGCCCAAAGAAAGGGGAAAGAAAGCCCAAAGAAAGCCCAAAGAAAGCCCAAAGAAAGGGGAAAGAAAGCCCAAAGAAATGGGAAAGAAAGCCCAAATAAAACGCAAAGAAAGGGGAAAGAAAGGGGAAAGAAAGGGGAAAGAACGGGGAAAGAAAGCCCAAAGAAAGGGGAAGGAAAGCCCAAAGAAAGCCCAAAGAAAGGGGAAAGAAAGCCCAAAGAAAGGGGAAAGAAAGCCCAAAGAAAGGGGAATGAAATCCCAAAGAAAGGGGAAAGATAGCATAAAGAAAGGCGAAAGAAAGCCAAAGAAAGGGGAAGGAAAGCCCAAAGAAAGTGGGAAAGAAAGCCAAAGAAAGGGGAAAGAAAGACCAAAGAATGGGGAAAGAAAGCCCAAAGAAAAGGGAAAGAAAGCCCAAGGAAAGGGGAAAGAAAGCCCAAAGAAAGCCCAAAGAAAGCCCAAAGAAAGTCCAAAGAAAGCCCAAAGAAAGGGGAAAAAAAGCCCAAAGAAAGGGGAAAGAAAGCGCAAAGAAAGGGGAAAGAAAGGCCAAAGGAAGCCCAAAGAAAGGCCAAAGGAAGCCCAAAGAAAGGGGGAAGAACTCCCAAAGAAAGGGGATACAAAGCCCAAAGAAAGAGGAAAGAAAGCTCAAAGAAAGGGGAAAGAAAGCATAAAAAAAGGGGAAAGAAAGCCCAAAGAAATGGGAAAGAAAGCCCATAGAAAGCCCACAGAAAGGGGAAAGAAAGCCCAAAGAAAACCCAAAGAAAGGGGAAAGAAAGGGGAAAGAATGGGGAAAGAAAGGGGAAAGAAAGGGGAAAGAAAGGAGAAGGAATGGGGAAAGAAAGGGGAAAGAAAGGGGAAAGAAATGGGAAAGAAAGGGGAAAGAAAGGGGAAAGGAAGCCCAAAGAAAGGGAAAAGAAAGGGGAAAGAAAGCCCAAAGAAAGGGGAAAGAAAGCCCAAAGAAAGGGAAAAGAAAGCCCAAAGAAAGCCCAAAGAAAGCCCAAAGAAAGCCCAAAGAAAGGGGAAAGAAAGCCCAAAGAAAGCCCAAAGAAAGCCCAAAGAAAGGGCAAACAAAGCCCAAAGAAAGGGGAAAGAAAGCCCAAAGAAAGGGGAAAGAAAGCCCAAAGAAAGGGGAAAGAAAGCCCAAAGAAAGGGGAAAGAAAGCCCAAAGAAAGCCCAAAGAAAGGGGAAAGAAAGCCCAAAGAAATGGGAAAGAAAGCCCAAAGAAATGGGAAAGAAAGCCCAAAGAAAGCCCAAAGAAAGCCCAAAGAAAGCCCAAAGAAAGGGGAAAGAAAGCCCAAAGAAAGGGGAAAGAAAGCCCAAAGAAATGGGAAAGAAAGCCCAAAGAAAGCCCAAAGAAAGGGGAAAGAAAGCCAAAAGAAATGGGAAAGAAAGCCCAAAGAAAGGAGAAAGAAAGCCCAAAGAAATGGGAAAGAAAGCCCAAAGAAAGCCCAAAGAAAGCCCAAAAAAAGCCCAAAGAAAGGGGAAAGAAAGCCCAAAGAAAGCCCAAAGAAAGGAGATAGAAAGCCCAAAGAAAGGAGAGAGAAAGCCCAAAGAAAGCCCAAGGAAACGGGAAAGAAAGCCCAAAGAAAGTGGAAAGAAAGCCCAAATAAAACCCAAAGAAATGGGAAAGAAAGGGGAAAGAAAGGGGAAAGAAAGGGGAAAGAAAGGGGAAAGAAAGGGGAAAGAACGGGGAAAGAAAGCCCAAAGAAAGGGGAAAGAAAGCCCAAAGAAAGGGGAAAGAAAGCCCAAAGAAAGCCCAAAGAAAGTGGAAAGAAAGCTCAAAGAAAGGGGAAAGAAATCCCAAAGAAAGCCCAAAGAAAGGGGGAAGAAAGCCCAAAGAAAGGGGAAAGAAAACCCAAGGAAAGGGGAAAGAAAGCCCAAATAAAGCCCAAAGAAAGCCCAAGGAAAGGGGAAAGAAAGCCCAAAGAAAGCCCAAAGAAAGCCCAAAGAAAGGGGAAAGAAAGCCCAAAGAAAGGGGAATGAAAGCCCAAAGAAAGGGGAAAGAAAGCCCAAAGAAAGGGGAAAGAAAGCCCAAAGAAAGGGGAAAGAAAGCCCAAAGAAAGGGGAAAGAAAGCCCAAAGAAAGCCCAAAGAAAGGGGAAAGAAAGCCCAAAGAAAAGGGAGAGAAAGCCCAAAGAAAGGGGAAAGAAAGCCGAAAGAAAGCCCAAAGAAAGCCCAAAGAAAGGCGAAAGAAAGCACAAAGAAAGCCCAAAGAAAGCCCAAAGAAGGGGGAAAGAAAGCCCAAAGAAAGGGGAAAGAAAGCCCAAAGAAAGGGGAGAGAAATCCCAAAGACAGCCCAAAGAAAGCCGAAAGAGAGCCCAAAGAAAGGGGAAAAAAAGCCCAAAGAAAGCCCAAAGAATGGGGAAAGAAAGCCCAAAGAAAGGGGAAAGAAAGCCCAAAGAAAGGGGAAAGAAAGGGGAAAGAAAGCCCAAGGAAAGGGGAAAGAAAAGGGAAAGAAAGCCCAAAGAAAGGGGAAAGAAAGGGGAAAGAAACCCCAAAGAAAGCCCAAAGAAAGGGGAAAGAAAGCCCAAAGAAAGCCCAAAGAAAGGGGAAATAAATCCCAAAGAAAGCCAAAGGAAAGGGGAAAGAAAGCCCAAAGAAAGGGAAAAGAAAGCCCAAAGAAAGGGGAAAGAAAGCCCAAAGAAAGGGGAAAGAGAGCCCAAAGAAAGCCCAAAGAAAGGGGAAAAAATCCCAAAGAAAGGGGAAAGAAAGCCCAAAGAAAGCCCAAAGTAAGGGGAAAGAAAGCCCAAATAAAGGGGAAAGAAAGCCCAAAGAAAGGGGAAAGAAAGCCCAAAGAAAGCCCAAAGTAAGGGGAAAGAAAGCCCAAAGAAAGGGGAAAGAAAGCCCAAAGAAAAGGGAGAGAAAGCCCAAAGAAACAGGAAAGAAAGCCGAAAGAAAGCCCAAAGAAAGCCCGAAGAAAGGCGAAAGAAAGTACAAAGAAAGCCCAAAGAAAGCCCAATGAAAGAGGAAAGAAAGCCCAAAGAAAGGGGAAAGATATCCCAAAGAAAGGGGAAAGAAAGCCCAAAGAAAGGGGAAAGAAAGCCCAAAGAAAGGGGAAAGAAAGCCCAAAGACAGCCAAAGAAAGCCCAAAGAGAGCCCAAAGAAGGGGGAAAAAAAGCCCAAAGAAAGCCCAAAGAAAGGGGAAAGAAAGACCAAAGAAAGGGGAAAGAAAGCCCAAAGAAAGCCCAAAGAAAGGGGAAAGAAAGCCCAAAGAAAGGGGAAAGAAAGGAGAAAGAAAGCCAAAAGAAAGGGGAAAGAAAGGGAAAAGAAAGGGGAAAGAAAGGGGAAAGAAAGGGGAAAGAAAGCCCAAAGAAACCCCAAGAGAGCCTAAAGAAAGCCCAAAAAAGGGGAAAGAAAGCCCAAAGAAAGCCCAAAGAAAGGGGAAAGAAAGCCCAAAGAAAGCCCAAAGAAAGCCCAAAGAAAGGGGAAAGAAAGCCCAAAGAAATGGGAAAGAAAGCCCAAAGAAAGGGGAAAGAAAGCCCAAAGAAAGCCCAAAGAAAGGAGAGCTAAAGCCCAAAGAAAGGAGAGAGAAAGCCCAAAGAAAGCCCAAGGAAACGGGAAAGAAAGCCCAAAGAAAGGGGAAAGAAAGCCCAAATAAAACGCAAAGAAAGGGGAAAGAAAGGGGAAAGAAAGGGGAAAGAAAAGGGAAAGAACGGGGAAAGAAAGCCCAAAGAAAGGGGAAGGAAAGCCCAAAGAAAGCCCAAAGAAAGGGGAAAGAAAGCCCAAAGAAAGGGGAAAGAAAGCCCAAAGAAAGGGGAATGAAATCCCAAAGAAAGGGGAAAGAAAGCACAAAGAAAGGCGAAAGAATGCCCAAAGAAAGGGGAAGGAAAGCCCAAAGAAAGTGGGAAAGAAAGCCCAAAGAAAGGGGAAAGAAAGACCAAAGAATGGGGAAAGAAAGCCCAAAGAAAAGGGAAAGAAAGCCCAAGGAAATGGGAAAGAAAGCCCAAAGAAAGCCCAAAGAAAGCCCAAAGAAAGTCCAAAGAAAGCCCAAAGAAAGGGGAAAAAAAGCCCAAAGAAAGGGGAAAGAAAGCGCAAAGAAAGGGGAAAGAAAGGCCAAAGGAAGCCCAAAGAAAGGCCAAAGGAAGCCCAAAGAAAGGGGAAGAACTCCCAAAGAAAGGGGATACAAAGCCCAAAGAAAGAGGAAAGAAAGCTCAAAGAAAGGGGAAAGAAAGCATAAAAAAAGGGGAAAGAAAGCCCAAAGAAATGGGAAAGAAAGCCCAAAGAAAGCCCACAGAAAGGGGAAAGAAAGCCCAAAGAAAACCCAAAGAAAGGGGAAAGAAAGGGGAAAGAATGGGGAAAGAAAGGGGAAAGAAAGGGGAAAGAAAGGAGAAAGAATGGGGAAAGAAAGGGGAAAGAAAGGGGAAAGAAATGGGAAAGAAAGGGGAAAGAAAGGGGAAAGGAAGCCCAAAGAAAGGGAAAAGAAAGGGGAAAGAAAGCCGAAAGAAAGGGGAAAGAAAGCCCAAAGAAAGGGAAAAGAAATCCCAAAGAAAGCCCAAAGAAAGCCCAAAGAAAGGGGAAAGAAAGCCCAAAGAAAGGGGAAAGAAAGCCCAAAGAAAGGGCAAAGAAGGCCCAAAGAAAGGGCAAAGAAAGCCCAAAGAAAGGGGAAAGAAAGCCCAAAGAAAGGGGAAAGAAAGCCCAAAGAAAGCCCAAAGAAAGCCCAAAGAAAGGGGAAAGAAAGCCCAAAGAAATGGGAAAGAAAGCCCAAAGAAAGCCCAAAGAAAGCCCAAAGAAAGCCCAAAGAAAGGGGAAAGAAAGCCCAAAGAAAGGGGAAAGAAAGCCCAAAGAAATGGGAAAGAAAGCCCAAAGAAAGCCCAAAGAAAGGGGAAAGAAAGCCAAAAGAAATGGGAAAGAAAGCCCAAAGAAAGGAGAAAGAAAGCCCAAAGAAATGGGAAAGAAAGCCCAAAGAAAGCCCAAAGAAAGCCCAAAAAAAGCCCAAAGAAAGGGAAAGAAAGCCCAAAGAAAGCCCAAAGAAAGGAGAGAGAAAGCCCAAAGAAAGGAGAGAGAAAGCCCAAAGAAAGCCCAAGGAAACGGGAAAGAAAGCCCAAAGAAAGTGGAAAGAAAGCCCAAATAAAACCCAAAGAAATGGGAAAGAAAGGGGAAAGAAAGGGGAAAGAAAGGGGAAAGAAAGGGGAAAGAAAGGGGAAAGAAAGGGGAAAGAACGGGGAAAGAAAGCCCAAAGAAAGGGGAAAGAAAGCCCAAAGAAAGGGGAAAGAAAGCCCAAAGAAAGCCCAAAGAAAGGGGAAAGAAAGCCCAAAGAAAGGGGAAAGAAAGCCCAAAGAAAGGGGAAAGAAAGCCCAAAGAAAGGGGAAAGAAAGCCCAAAGAAAGGGGAAAGAAAGCCCCAAGAAAGCGCAAAGGAAGGGGAAAGAAAGCCCAAAGAAAGGGGAAAGAAAGCCCAAAGAAAAGGGAGAGAAAGCCCAAAGAAAGGGGAAAGAAAGCCGAAAGAAAGCCCAAAGAAAGCCCAAAGAAAGGCGAAAGAAATCCCAAAGAAAGCCCAAAGAAAGCCCAAAGAAAGGGGAAAGAAATCCCAAAGAAAGGGGAAAGAAATCCCAAAGAAATGGGAAAGAAATCCCAAAGAAAGGGGAAAGAAAGCCCAAAGAAAGGGGAAAGAAAGCCCAAAGAAAGGGGAGAGAAATCCCAAAGACAGCCCAAAGAAAGGGGAAAGAAAGCCCAAAGAAAGTGGAAAGAAAGGAGAAAGAAAGCCCAAAGAAAGGGGAAAGAAAGGGGAAAGAAAGCCCATAGACCGGAAAGAAAGGTGAAAGAAAGCCCAAAGAAAGGGGAAAGAAAGGGGAAAGAAAGCCCAAAGAAAGCCCAAAGAAAGGGGAATGAAAGCCCAAAGAAAGCCCAAAGAAAGGGGAAAGAAAGCCAAAGAAAGGCCAAAGAAAGCCCAAGGAAAGGGGAAAGAAAGCCCAAAGAAAGGGGAAAGAAAGGGGAAAGAAAGGCCAAAGAAAGGGGAAAGAAAAGGGAAAGAAAGCCCAAAGAAAGCCCAAAGAAAGCACAAAGAAAGGGGAAAGAAAGCCCAAAGAAAGGGGAAAAAAAGCCCAAAGAAAGCCCAAAGAAAGTGGAAAGAAAGCTCAAAGAAAGGGGAAAGAAATCCCAAAGAAAGCCCAAAGAAAGGGGGAAGAAAGCCCAAAGAAAGGGGAAAGAAAACCCAAGGAAAGGGGAAAGAAAGCCCAAATAAAGCCCAAAGAAAGCCCGAGGAAAGGGGAAAGAAAGCCCAAAGAAAGCCCAAAGAAAGCCCAAAGAAAGGGGAAAGAAAGCCCAAAGAAAGGGGAATGAAAGCCCAAAGAAAGGGGAAAGAAAGCCCAAAGAAAGGGGAAAGAAAGCCCAAAGAAAGCCCAAAGAAAGGGGAAAGAAAGCCCAAAGAAAGGGGAAAGAAAGCCCAAAGAAAGCCCAAAGAAAGGGGAAAGAAAGCCCAAAGAAAAGGGAGAGAAAGCCCAAAGAAAGGGGAAAGAAAGCCGAAAGAAAGCCCAAAGAAAGGCGAAAGAAAGCACAAAGAAAGCCCAAAGAAAGCCCAAAGAAAGGGGAAAGGAAGCCCAAAGAAAGGGGAAAGAAAGCCCAAAGAAAGGGGAGAGAAAGCCCAAAGAAAGGGGAAAGAAAGCCGAAAGAAAGCCCAAAGAAAGGCGAAAGAAAGCACAAAGAAAGCCAAAGAAAGCCCAAAGAAAGGGGAAAGGAAGCCCAAAGAAAGGGGAAAGAAAGCCGAAAGAAAGCCCAAAGAAAGCCCAAAGAAAGGCGAAAGAAATCCCAAAGAAAGCCCAAAGAAAGCCCAAAGAAAGGGGAAAGAAATCCCAAAGAAAGGGGAAAGAAATCCCAAAGAAAGGGGAAAGAAATCCCAAAGAAAGGGGAAAGAAAGCCCAAAGAAAGGGGAAAGAAAGCCCAAAGAAAAGGGAGAGAAATCCCAAAGACAGCCCAAAGAAAGGGGAAAGAAAGCCCAAGGAAAGTGGAAAGAAAGGAGAAAGAAAGCCCAAAGAAAGGGGAAAGAAAGGGGAAAGAAAGCCCATAGACCGGAAAGAAAGGTGAAAGAAAGCCCAAAGAAAGGGGAAAGAAAGGGGAAAGAAAGCCCAAAGAAAGCCCAAAGAAAGGGGAATGAAAGCCCAAAGAAAGCCCAAAGAAAGGGGAAAGAAAGCCAAAGAAAGGCCAAAGAAAGCCCAAGGAAAGGGGAAAGAAAGCCCAAAGAAAGGGGAAAGAAAGGGGAAAGAAAGGCCAAAGAAAGGGGAAAGAAATGGGAAAGAAAGCCCAAAGAAAGCCCAAAGAAAGCACAAAGAAAGGGGAAAGAAAGCCCAAAGAAAGGGGAAAAAAAGCCCAAAGAAAGCCCAAAGAAAGTGGAAAGAAAGCTCAAAGAAAGGGGAAAGAAATCCCAAAGAAAGCCCAAAGAAAGGGGGAAGAAAGCCCAAAGAAAGGGGAAAGAAAACCCAAGGAAAGGGGAAAGAAAGCCCAAATAAAGCCCAAAGAAAGCCCGAGGAAAGGGGAAAGAAAGCCCAAAGAAAGCCCAAAGAAAGCCCAAAGAAAGGGGAAAGAAAGCCCAAAGAAAGGGGAATGAAAGCCCAAAGAAAGGGGAAAGAAAGCCCAAAGAAAGGGGAAAGAAAGCCCAAAGAAAGCCCAAAGAAAGGGGAAAGAAAGCCCAAAGAAAGGGGAAAGAAAGCCCAAAGAAAGCCCAAAGAAAGGGGAAAGAAAGCCCAAAGAAAAGGGAGAGAAAGCCCAAAGAAAGGGGAAAGAAAGCCGAAAGAAAGCCCAAAGAAAGGCGAAAGAAAGCACAAAGAAAGCCCAAAGAAAGCCCAAAGAAAGGGGAAAGGAAGCCCAAAGAAAGGGGAAAGAAAGCCCAAAGAAAGGGGAGAGAAATCCCAAAGACAGCCCAAAGAAAGCCAAAAGAGAGCCCAAAGAAAGGGGAAAAAAAGCCCAAAGAAAGCCCAAAGAATGGGGAAAGAAAGCCCAAAGAAAGGGGAAAGAAAGCCCAAAGAAAGGGGAAAGAAAGGGGAAAGAAAGCCCAAAGAAAGGGGCAAGAAAAGGGAAAGAAAGCCCAAAGAAAGGGGAAAGAAAGGGGAAAGAAACCCCAAAGAAAGCCCAAAGAAAGGGGAAAGAAAGCCCAAAGAAAGCCCAAAGAAAGGGGAAATAAATCCCAAAGAAAGCCAAAGGAAAGGGGAAAGAAAGCCCAAAGAAAGGGAAAAGAAAGCCCAAAGAAAGGGGAAAGAAAGCCCAAAGAAAGGGGAAAGAGAGCCCAAAGAAAGCCCAAAGAAAGGGGAAAAAATCCCAAAGAAAGGGGAAAGAAAGCCCAAAGAAATCCCAAAGTAAGGGGAAAGAAAGCGCAAAAAAAGGGGAAAGAAAGCCCAAAGAAAGGGGAAAGAAAGCCCAAAGAAAGCCCAAAGTAAGGGGAAAGATATCCCAAATAAAGGGGAAAGAAAGCCCGAAGAAACAGGAAAGAAAGCCCAAAGAAAGGGGAAAGAAAGCCCAAAGAAAAGGGAGAGAAAGCCCATACAAACGGGAAAGAAAGCCGAAAGAAAGCCCAAAGAAAGCCCAAAGAAAGGCGAAAGAAAGTACAAAGAAAGCCCAAAGAAAGCCCAATGAAAGAGGAAAGAAAGCCCAAAGAAAGGGGAAAGATATCCCAAAGAAAGGGGAAAGAAAGCCCAAAGAAAGGGGAAAGAAAGCCCAAAGAAAGGGGAAAGAAAGCCCAAAGACAGCCAAAGAAAGCCCAAAGAGAGCCCAAAGAAAGGGGAAAAAAAGCCCAAAGAAAGCACAAAGAAAGGGGAAAGAAAGCCCAAAGAAAGGGGAAAGAAAGCCCAAAGAAAGCCCAAAGAAAGGGGAAAGAAAGCCCAAAGAAAGGGGAAAGAAAGGAGAAAGAAAGCCAAAAGAAAGGGGAAAGAAAGGGAAAAGAAAGGGGAAAGAAAGGGGAAAGAAAGCCCAAAGAAACATCAAGAGAGCCCAAAGAAAGCCCAAAAAAGGGGAAAGAAAGCCCAAAGAAAGCCCAAAGAAAGGGGAAAGAAAGCCCAAAGAAAGCCCAAAGAAAGGGGAAAGAAAACCCAAAGAAATCCCAAAGAAAGAGGAAAGAAAGCCCAAAGAAAGTGGAAAGAAAGCCCAAAGAAATCCCAAAGAAAGGGGAAAGAAAGCCCAAAGAAAGGGGAAAGAATGCCCAACGAAAGCCCAAAGAAAGGGGAAAGAAAGCCCAAAGAAAGGGGAAAGAAATCCCAAAGAAAGCCCAAAGAAAGTGGAAAGAAAGCTCAAAGAAAGGGGAAAGAAATCCCAAAGAAAGCCCAAAGAAAGGGGGAAGAAAGCCCAAAGAAAGGGGAAAGAAAACCCAAGGAAAGGGGAAAGAAAGCCCAAATAAAGCCCAAAGAAAGCCCAAGGAAAGGGGAAAGAAAGACCAAAGAAAGCCCAAAGAAAGCCCAAAGAAAGGGGAAAGAAAGCCCAAAGAAAGGGGAAAGAAAGCCCAACGAAAGCCCAAAGAAAGGGGAAAGAAAGCCCAAAGAAAGTGGAAAGAAAGGAGAAAGAAAGCCCAAAGAAAGGGGAAAGAAAGGGGAAAGAAAGCCCATAGACCGGAAAGAAAGGTGAAAGAAAGCCCAAAGAAAGGGGAAAGAAAGGGGAAAGAAAGCCCAAAGAAAGCCCAAAGAAAGGGGATGAAAGCCCAAAGAAAGCCCAAAGAAAGGGGAAAGAAAGCCAAAGAAAGGCCAAAGAAAGCCCAAGGAAAGGGGAAAGAAAGCCCAAAGAAAGGGGAAAGAAAGGCCAAAGAAAGGCCAAAGAAAGGGGAAAGAAAAGGGAAAGAAAGCCCAAAGAAAGCCCAAAGAAAGCACAAAGAAAGGGGAAAGAAAGCCCAAAGAAAGGGGAAAAAAAGCCCAAAGAAAGCCCAAAGAAAGTGGAAAGAAAGCTCAAAGAAAGGGGAAAGAAATCCCAAAGAAAGCCCAAAGAAAGGGGGAAGAAAGCCCAAAGAAAGGGGAAAGAAAACCCAAGGAAAGGGGAAAGAAAGCCCAAATAAAGCCCAAAGAAAGCCCAAGGAAAGGGGAAAGAAAGCCCAAAGAAAGCCCAAAGAAAGCCCAAAGAAAGGGGAAAGAAAGCCCAAAGAAAGGGGAATGAAAGCCCAAAGAAAGGGGAAAGAAAGCCCAAAGAAAGGGGAAAGAAAGCCCAAAGAAAGCCCAAAGAAAGGGGAAAGAAAGCCCAAAGAAAGGGGAAAGAAAGCCCAAAGAAAGCCCAAAGAAAGGGGAAAGAAAGCCCAAAGAAAAGGGAGAGAAAGCCCAAAGAAAGGGGAAAGAAAGCCGAAAGAAAGCCCAAAGAAAGCCCAAAGAAAGGCGAAAGAAAGCACAAAGAAAGCCCAAAGAAAGCCCAAAGAAAGGGGAAAGAAAGCCCAAGGAAAGGCGAAAGAAAGCCCAAAGAAAGGGGAGAGAAATCCCAAAGACAGCCCAAAGAAAGCCGAAAGAGAGCCCAAAGAAAGGGGATAAAAAGCCCAAAGAAAGCCCAAAGAATGGGGAAAGAAAGCCCAAAGAAAGGGGAAAGAAAGCCCAAAGAAAGGGGAAAGAAAGGGGAAAGAAACCCCAAAGAAAGCCCAAAGAAAGGGGAAAGAAAGCCCAAAGAAAGCCCAAAGAAAGGGGAAATAAATCCCAAAGAAAGCCAAAGGAAAGGGGAAAGAAAGCCCAAAGAAAGGGAAAAGAAAGCCCAAAGAAAGGGGAAAGAAAGCCCAAAGAAAGGGGAAAGAGAGCCCAAAGAAAGCCCAAAGAAAGGGGAAAAAATCCCAAAGAAAGGGGAAAGAAAGCCCAAAGAAAGCCCAAAGTAAGGGGAAAGAAAGCGCAAATAAAGGGGAAAGAAAGCCCAAATAAAGGGGAAAGAAAGCCCGAAGAAACAGGAAAGAAAGCCCAAAGAAAGGAGAAAGAAAGCCCAAAGAAAAGGGAGAGAAAGCCCATAGAAACGGGAAAGAAAGCCGAAAGAAAGCCCAAAGAAAGCCCAAAGAAAGGCGAAAGAAAGTACAAAGAAATCCCAAAGAAAGCCCAATGAAAGAGGAAAGAAAGCCCAAAGAAAGGGGAAAGATATCCCAAAGAAAGGGGAAAGAAAGCCCAAAGAAAGGGGAAAGAAAGCCCAAAGAAAGGGGAAAGAAAGCCCAAAGACAGCCAAAGAAAGCCCAAAGAGAGCCCAAAGAAAGGGGAAAAAAAGCCCAAAGAAAGCACAAAGAAAGGGGAAAGAAAGCCCAAAGAAAGGGGAAAGAAAGCCCAAAGAAAGCCCAAAGAAAGGGGAAAGAAAGCCCAAAGAAAGGGGAAAGAAAGGAGAAAGAAAGCCAAAAGAAAGGGGAAAGAAAGGGAAAAGAAAGGGGAAAGAAAGGGGAAAGAAAGCCCAAAGAAACATCAAGAGAGCCCAAAGAAAGCCCAAAAAAAGGGGAAAGAAAGCCCAAAGAAAGCCCAAAGAAAGGGGAAAGAAAGCCCAAAGAAAGCCCAAAGAAAGGGGAAAGAAAACCCAAAGAAATCCCAAAGAAAGAGGAAAGAAAGCCCAAAGAAAGTGGAAAGAAAGCCCAAAGAAATCCCAAAGAAAGGGGAAAGAAAGCCCAAAGAAAGCCCAAAGAAAGGGGAAAGAATGCCCAACGAAAGCCCAAAGAAAGGGGAAAGAAAGCCCAAAGAAAGGGGAAAGAAAGCCCAAAGAAAGCCCAAAGAAAGGGGAAAGAAAGCCCAAAGAAAGGGGAAATAAGGGGGAAAGAAAGGGGAAAGAAAGGGGTAAGATTGGGGAAAGAAAGGGGAAAGAAAGGTGAAAGAAAGGGGAAAGAAATGGGAAAGAAACCCCAAAGAAAGGGGAAATAAATCCCAAAGAAAGGGGAAAGAAAGGGGAAAGAAAGCCCAAAGAAAGCCCAAAGAAAGGGGAAAGAAAGCCCAAAGAAAGCCCAAAGAAAGGAGAAAGAAATCCCAAAGAAAGCCCAAAGAAAGGGGAAAGAAAGCCCAAAGAAAGCCCAAAGAAATGGGAAAGAAATGCCCAAAGAAAGCCCAAAGAAAGGGGAAAGAAAGCCCAAAGAAAGGGGAAACAAAGCCCAAAGAAAGTCCAAAGAAATGAGAAAGAAAGCCCAAAGAAAGGGGAAAGAAAGGGGAAAGAAAGCCCAAAGAACGGGGAAAGAAAGCCCAAAGAAAGGGGAAAGAAAGGGGAAAGAAAGGGGAAAGAAAGCCCAAAGAAAGGGCAAAGAAAGCCCAAAGAAAGAAGAAAGAAAGCCCAAAGAAAGGGGAAAGAAAGGCCAAGGAAAGCCCAAAGAAAGGGGAAAGAAAGCCCAAAGAAAGCCCAAAAAAAGGGGAAAGAAAGCCCAAAGAAAGGGGAAAGAAAGGGGAAAGAAAGGGGAAAGAAAGCCCAAAGAAAGCCCAAACAAAGCCCAAAGAAAGGGCAAAGAAAGCCCAAAGAAAGGGCAAAGAAAGCCCAAAGAAAGGGGAAAGAAAGCCCAAAGAGAGGGGAAAGAAAGCCCAAAGAAAGCCCAAAGAAAGGGGAAAGAAAGCCCAAAGAAATGGGAAAGAAAGCCCAAATAAAGGGGAAAGAAAGACCAAAGAAAGGAGAGAGAAAGCCCAAAGAAAGCCCAAAGAAAGGGGAAAGTAAGCCCAAAGAAAGGGGAAAGAAAGCCCAAAGAAAGCCCAAAGAAAGGGGAAAGAAAGGGGAAAGAAAAGGGAAAGAAAGGGGAAAGAAAGGGGAAAGAAAGCCCAAAGAAAGGGGAAAGAAAGCCCAAAGAAAGGGGAAAGAAAGCCCAAAGAAAGGGGAAGGAAAGCTCAAAAAAAGCCCAAAGAAAGGGGAAAGAAAGCCCAAAGAAATGGGAAAGAAAGCCCAAAGAAAGGCGAAAGAAAGCCCAAACAAAAGGGAAAGAAAGCCCAAAGAAAGGGGAAAGAAAGCCCAAAGAAAGTCCAAAGAAAGGGGAAAGAAAGCCCAAAGAAATGGGAAAGAAAGCCCAAAGAAAGCTCAAAGAAATGGGAAAGAAGGCACAAAGAAAGGTGAAAGAAAGTCCAAAGAAAGGGAAAAGAAAGCCCAAAGAAAGCCCAAAGAAAGGGGAAAGAAAGCCCAAAGAAAGGGGAAAGAAATCCCAAAGAAAGGGGAAAGAAAGCTCAAGGAAAGGGGAAAGAAAGCCCAAAGAAAGGGGAAAGAAAGCCCAAAGAAAGCCCAAAGAAAGGGGAAAGAAACCCCAAAGAAAGCCCAAAGAAAGGGGAAAGAAAGCCCAAAGAAAGCCAAAAGAAAGGGTAAAGAAAGCCCAAAGAAAGTGGAAAGAAAGCTCAAAGAATGGGGAAAGAAATCCCAAAGAAATTGGAAAGAAAGCTCAAGGAAAGGGGAAAGAAAGCCCAAAGAAAGGGGAAAGAAAGCCCAAAGAAAGGGAAAAGAAAGCCCAAAGAAAGGGGAAAGAAAGCCCAAAGAAAGCCCAAAGAAAGGGCAAACAAAGCCCAAAGAAAGGGGAAAGAAAGCCCAAAGAAAGGGGAAAGAAAGCCCAAAGAAAGGGGAAAGAAAGCCCAAAGAAAGCCCAAAGAAAGCCCAAAGAAAGCCCAAAGAAAGGGGAAAGAAAGCCCAAAGAAAGGGGAAAGAAAGCCCAAAGAAATGGGAAAGAAAGCCCAAAGAAAGGGGAAAGAAAGCCCAAAGAAAGGGGAAATAAAGCCCAAAGAAAGGGGAAATAAAGCCCAAAGAAAGGGGAAAGAAAGCCCAAAGAAAGGGGAAATAAAGCCCAAAGAAAGGAGAAAGAAAGTCCAAAGAAAGGGAAAAGAAAGCCCAAAGAAAGGGGAAAGAAAGCCCAAAGAAAGGGGAAAGAAAGCCCAAAGAAAGCCCAAAGAAAGCCCAAAGAAAGGGGAAAGAAAGCCCAAAGAAATGGGAAAGAAAGCCCAAAGAAAGGGGAAAGAAAGCCCAAAGAAAGCCCTAAGAAAGGGGAAAGAAAGCCCAAAGAAAGGGGAAAGAAAGCCCAAAGAAAGCCCAAAGAAAGCCCAAAGAAAGGGGAAAGAAAGCCCAAAGAAATGGGAAAGAAAGCCCAAAGAAAGGGGAAAGAAAGCCCAAAGAAAGCCCAAAGAAAGGAGAGAGAAAGCCCAAAGAAAGGAGAGAGAAAGCCCAAAGAAAGCCCAAGGAAACGGGAAAGAAAGCCCAAAGAAAGGGGAAAGAAAGCCCAAAGAAAGCCCAAAGAAAGCCCAAAGAAAGGGGAAAGAAAGCCCAAAGAAATGGGAAAGAAAGCCCAAAGAAAGGGGAAAGAAAGCCCAAAGAAAGCCCAAAGAAAGCCCAAAGAAAGGAGAGAGAAAGCCCAAAGAAAGGAGAGAGAAAGCCCAAAGAAAGCCCAAGGAAACGGGAAAGAAAGCCCAAAGAAAGGGGAAAGAAAGCCCAAATAAAACGCAAAGAAGGGGGAAAGAAAGGGGAAAGAAAGGGGAAAGAAAGGGGAAAGACAGGGGAAAGAAAGGGGAAAGAACGGGGAAAGAAAGCCCAAAGAAAGGGGAAAGAAAGCCCAAAGAAAGCCCAAAGAAAGGGGAAAGAACGCCCAAAGAAAGGGGAAAGAAAGCCCAAAGAAAGCCCAAAGAAAGCCCAAAGAAAGGGGAAAGAAAGCCCAAAGAAAGCTCAAAGAAAGCCCAAAGAAAGGGCAAACAAAGCCCAAAGAAAGGGGAAAGAAAGCCCAAAGAAAGGGGAAAGAAAGCCCAAAGAAAGGGGAAAGAAAGCCCAAAGAAAGGGGAAAGAAAGCCCAAAGAAAGCCCAAAGAAAGCCCAAAGAAAGGGGAAAGAAAGCCCAAAGAAATGGGAAAGAAAGCCCAAAGAAAGGGGAAAGAAAGCCCAAAGAAAGCCCAAAGAAAGGGGAAAGAAAGCCCAAAGAAAGGGGAAAGAAAGCCCACAGAAAGCCCAAAGAAAGCCCAAAGAAAGGGGAAAGAAAGCCCAAAGAAATGGGAAAGAAAGCCCAAAGAAAGGGGAAAGAAAGCCCAAAGAAAGCCCAAAGAAAGGAGAGAGAAAGCCCAAAGAAAGGAGAGAGAAAGCCCAAAGAAAGCCCAAGGAAACGGTAAAGAAAGCCCAAAGAAAGGGGAAAGAAAGCCCAAATAAAACGCAAAGAAAGGGGAAAGAAAGGGGAAAGAAAGGGGAAAGAAAGGGGAAAGAAAGGGGAAAGAACGGGGAAAGAAAGCCCAAAGAAAGGGGAAAGAAAGCCCAAAGAAAGGGGAAAGAACGCCCAAAGAAAGGGGAAAGAAAGCCCAAAGAAAGGGGAATGATAGCCCAAAGAAAGGGGAAAGAAAGCACAAAGAAAGGGGAAAGAAAGCCCAAAGAAAGGGGAAAGAAAGACCAAAGAATGGGGAAAGAAAGCCCAAAGAAAAGGGAAAGAAAGCCCAAAGAAAGGGGAAAGAAAGCCCAAAGAATGCCTAAAGAAAGGGGAAAGAAAGCCTAAAGAAATGGGAAAGAAAGCCCAAAGAAAGGAGAAAGAAAGCCCAAGGAAAGGGGAAAGAAAGCCCAAAAAAGCCCAAAGAAAGCCCAAAGAAAGTCCAAAGAAAGCCCAAAGAAAGGGGAAAAAAAGCCCAAAGAAAGGGGAAAGTAAGCGCAAAGAAAGGGGAAAGAAAGGCCAAAGGAAGCCCAAAGAAAGGCCAAAGGAAACCCAAAGAAAGGGGGAAGAACTCCCAAAGAAAGGGGAAACAAAGCCCAAAGAAAGAGGAAAGAAAGCTCAAAGAAAGGGGAAAGAAAGCATAAAAAAATGGGAAAGAAAGCCCAAAGAAATGGGAAAGAAAGGGGAAAGAAAGGGGAAGCAAAGCCCAAAGAAAGGGGAAAGAAAGCCCAAAGAAATGGGAAAGAAAGCCCAAAGAAAGGAGAAAGAAAGCCCAAAGAAAGCCCACAGAAAGGGGAAAGAAAGCCCAAAGAAAACAAAAAGAAAGGGGAAAGAAAGGGGAAAGAATGGGGAAAGAAAGGGGAAAGAAAGGGGAAAGAAAGGAGAAAGAATGGGGAAAGAAAGGGGAAAGAAAGGGGAAAGAAATGGGAAAGAAAGGGGAAAGAAAGGGGAAAGGAAGCCCAAAGAAAGGGAAAAGAAAGGGGAAAGAAAGCCCAAAGAAAGGGGAAAGAAAGCCCAAAGAAAGGGCAAACAAAGCCCAAAGAAAGGGGAAAGAAAGCCCAAAGAAAGGGGAAAGAAAGCCCAAAGAAAGGGGAAAGAAAGCCCAAAGAAAGCCCAAAGAAAGCCCAAAGAAAGGGGAAAGAAAGCACAAAGAAATGGGAAAGAAAGCCCAAAGAATGCCCAAAGAAAGCCCAAAGAAAGCCCAAAGAAAGGGGAAAGAAAGCCCAAAGAAAGGGGAAAGAAAGCCAAAAGAAATGGGAAAGAAAGCCCAAATAAAGGGGAAAGAAAGCCCAAAGAAAGCCCAAAGAAAGGGGAAAGAAAGCCCAAAGAAATGGGAAAGAAAGCCCAAAGAAAGGGGAAAGAAAGCCCAAAGAAAGCCCAAAGAAAGGAGAGAGAAAGCCCAAAGAAAGGAGAGAGAAAGCCCAAAGAAAGCCCAAGGAAACGGGAAAGAAAGCCCAAAGAAAGTGGAAAGAAAGCCCAAATAAAACCCAAAGAAATGGGAAAGAAAGGGGAAAGAACGGGGAAAGAAAGGCCAAAGAAAGGGGAAAGAAAGCCCAAAGAAAGGGGAAAGAAAGCCCAAAGAAAGCCCAAAGAAAGGGGAAAGAAAGCCCAAAGAAAGGGGAAAGAAAGGCCAGAGAAAGGGGAAAGATAGCCCAAAGAAAGGGGAAAGAAAGCACAAAGAAAGGGGAAAGAAAGCCCAAAGAAAGAGGAAGGAAAGCCCAAAGAAAGGGGAAAGAAAGCCCAAAGAAAGGGGAAAGAAAGACCAAAGAATGGGGAAAGAAAGCCCAAAGAAAAGGGAAAGAAAGCCCAAAGAAAGGGGAAAGAAAGCCCAAAGAAAGGGGAAAGAGAGCCCAAAGAAAGCCCAAAGAAAGGGGAAAAAATCCCAAAGAAAGGGGAAAGAAAGCCCAAAGAAAGCCCAAAGTAAGGGGAAAGAAAGCGCAAATAAAGGGGAAAGAAAGCCCAAATAAAGGGGAAAGAAAGCCCGAAGAAACAGGAAAGAAAGCCCAAAGAAAGGGGAAAGAAAGCCCAAAGAAAAGGGAGAGAAATCCCATAGAAACGGGAAAGAAAGCCAAAAGAAAGCCCAAAGAAAGCCCAAAGAAAGGCGAAAGAAAGTACAAAGAAAGCCCAAAGAAAGCCCAATGAAAGAGGAAAGAAAGCCCAAAGAAAGGGGAAAGATATCCCAAAGAAAGGGGAAAGAAAGCCCAAAGAAAGGGGAAAGAAAGCCCAAAGAAAGGGGAAAGAAAGCCCAAAGACAGCCAAAGAAAGCCCAAAGAGAGCCCAAAGAAAGGGGAAAAAAAGCCCAAAGAAAGCACAAAGAAAGGGGAAAGAAAGCCCAAAGAAAGGGGAAAGAAAGCCCAAAGAAAGCCCAAAGAAAGGGGAAAGAAAGCCCAAAGAAAGGGGAAAGAAAGGAGAAAGAAAGCCAAAAGAAAGGGGAAAGAAAGGGAAAAGAAAGGGGAAAGAAAGGGGAAAGAAAGCCCAAAGAAACAACAAGAGAGCCCAAAGAAAGCCCAAAAAAAGGGGAAAGAAAGCCCAAAGAAAGCCCAAAGAAAGGGGAAAGAAAGCCCAAAGAAAGCCCAAAGAAAGGGGAAAGAAAACCCAAAGAAATCCCAAAGAAAGAGGAAAGAAAGCCCAAAGAAAGTGGAAAGAAAGCCCAAAGAAATCCCAAAGAAAGGGGAAAGAAAGCCCAAAGAAAGCCCAAAGAAAGGGGAAAGAATGCCCAACGAAAGCCCAAAGAAAGGGGAAAGAAAGCCCAAAGAAATGGGAAAGAAAGCCCAAAGAAAGCCCAAAGAAAGGGGAAAGAAAGCCCAAAGAAAGGGGAAATAAGGGGGAAAGAAAGGGGAAAGAAAGGGGTAAGAAAGGGGAAAGAAAGGGGAAAGAAAGGTGAAAGAAAGGGGAAAGAAATGGGAAAGAAACCCCAAAGAAAGGGGAAATAAATCCCAAAGAAAGGGGAAAGAAAGCGGAAAGAAAGCCCAAAGAAAGCCCAAAGAAAGGGGAAAGAAAGCCCAAAGAAAGCCCAAAGAAAGGAGAAAGAAATCCCAAAGAAAGCCCAAAGAAAGGGGAAAGAAAGCCCAAAGAAAGCCCAAAGAAATGGGAAAGAAATGCCCAAAGAAAGCCCAAAGAAAGGGGAAAGAAAGCCCAAAGAAAGGGGAAACAAAGCCCAAAGAAAGTCCAAAGAAATGAGAAAGAAAGCCCAAAGAAAGGGGAAAGAAAGGGGAAAGAAAGCCCAAAGAACGGGGAAAGAAAGCCCAAAGAAAGGGGAAAGAAAGGGGAAAGAAAGGGGAAAGAAAGCCCAAAGAAAGGGCAAAGAAAGCCCAAAGAAAGAATAAAGAAAGCCCAAAGAAAGCCCAAAAAAAGGGGAAAGAAAGCCCAAAGAAAGGGGAAAGAAAGGGGAAAGAAAGGGGAAAGAAAGCCCAAAGAAAGCCCAAAGAAAGCAAAAAGAAAGGGCAAAGAAAGCCCAAAGAAAGGGCAAAGAAAGCCCAAAGAAAGGGGAAAGAAAGCCCAAAGAGAGGGGAAAGAAAGCCCAAAGAAAGCCCAAAGAAAGGGGAAAGAAAGCCCAAAGAAATGGGAAAGAAAGCCCAAATAAAGGGGAAAGAAAGCCCAAAGAAAGGAGAGAGAAAGCCCAAAGAAAGCCCAAAGAAAGGGGAAAGTAAGCCCAGAGAAAGGGGAAAGAAAGCCCAAAGAAAGCCCAAAGAAAGGGGAAAGAAAGGGGAAAGAAAAGGGAAAGAAAGGGGAAAGAAAGGGGAAAGAAAGCCCAAAGAAAGGGGAAAGAAAGCCCAAAGAAAGGGGAAAGAAAGCCCAAAGAAAGGGGAAGGAAAGCTCAAAAAAAGCCCAAAGAAAGGGGAAAGAAAGCCCAAAGAAATGGGAAAGAAAGCCCAAAGAAAGGCGAAAGAAAGCCCAAACAAAAGGGAAAGAAAGCCCAAAGAAAGGGGAAAGAAAGCCCAAAGAAAGTCCAAAGAAAGGGGAAAGAAAGCCCAAAGAAATGGGAAAGAAAGCCCAAAGAAAGCTCAAAGAAATGGGAAAGAAGGCACAAAGAAAGGTGAAAGAAAGTCCAAAGAAAGGGAAAAGAAAGCCCAAAGAAAGCCCAATGAAAGGGGAAAGAAAGCCCAAAGAAAGGGGAAAGAAATCCCAAAGAAAGGGGAAAGAAAGCTCAAGGAAAGGGGAAAGAAAGCCCAAAGAAAGGGGAAAGAAAGCCCAAAGAAAGCCCAAAGAAAGGGGAAAGAAAGCCCAAAGAAAGCCAAAAGAAAGGGTAAAGAAAGCCCAAAGAAAGTGGAAAGAAAGCCCAAAGAAGGGGGAAAGAATTCCCAAAGAAATTGGAAAGAAAGCTCAAGGAAAGGGGAAAGAAAGCCCAAAGAAAGGGGAAAGAAAGCCCAAAGAAAGGGAAAAGAAAGCCCAAAGAAAGGGGAAAGAAAGCCCAAAGAAAGCCCAAAGAAAGGGCAAACAAAGCCCAAAGAAAGGGGAAAGAAAGCCCAAAGAAAGGGGAAAGAAAGCCCAAAGAAAGGGGAAAGAAAGCCCAAAGAAAGCCCAAAGAAAGCCCAAAGAAAGCCCAAAGAAAGGGGAAAGAAAGCCCAAAGAAAGGGGAAAGAAAGCCCAAAGAAATGGGAAAGAAAGCCCAAAGAAAGGGGAAAGAAAGCCCAAAGAAAGGGGAAATAAAGCCCAAAGAAAGGGGAAATAAAGCCCAAAGAAAGGGGGAAAGAAAGCCCAAAGAAAGGGGAAATAAAGCCCAAAGAAAGGAGAAAGAAAGTCCAAAGAAAGGGAAAAGAAAGCCCAAAGAAAGGGGAAAGAAAGCCCAAAGAAAGGGGAAAGAAAGCCCAAAGAAAGCCCAAAGAAAGCCCAAAGAAAGGGGAAAGAAAGCCCAAAGAAATGGGAAAGAAAGCCCAAAGAAAGGGGAAAGAAAGCCCAAAGAAAGCCCTAAGAAAGGGGAAAGAAAGCCCAAAGAAAGGGGAAAGAAAGCCCAAAGAAAGCCCAAAGAAAGGAGAGAGAAAGCCCAAAGAAAGGAGAGAGAAAGCCCAAAGAAAGCCCAAGGAAACGGGAAAGAAAGCCCAAAGAAAGGGGAAAGAAAGCCCAAAGAAAGCCCAAAGAAAGCCCAAAGAAAGGGGAAAGAAAGCCCAAAGAAATGGGAAAGAAAGCCCAAAGAAAGGGGAAAGAAAGCCCAAAGAAAGCCCAAAGAAAGGAGAGAGAAAGCCCAAAGAAAGGAGAGAGAAAGCCCAAAGAAAGCCCAAGGAAACGGGAAAGAAAGCCCAAAGAAAGGGGAAAGAAAGCCCAAATAAAACGCAAAGAAAGGGGAAAGAAAGGGGAAAGAAAGGGGAAAGAAAGGGGAAAGACAGGGGAAAGAAAGGGGAAAGAACGGGGAAAGAAAGCCCAAAGAAAGGGGAAAGAAAGCCCAAAGAAAGCCCAAAGAAAGCCCAAAGAAAGGGGAAAGAAAGCCCAAAGAAAGCTCAAAGAAAGCCCAAAGAAAGGGCAAACAAAGCCCAAAGAAAGGGGAAAGAAAGCCCAAAGAAAGGGGAAAGAAAGCCCAAAGAAAGGGGAAAGAAAGCCCAAAGAAAGGGGAAAGAAAGCCCAAAGAAAGCCCAAAGAAAGCCCAAAGAAAGGGGAAAGAAAGCCCAAAGAAATGGGAAAGAAAGCCCAAAGAAAGGGGAAAGAAAGCCCAAAGAAAGCCCAAAGAAAGGGGAAAGAAAGCCCAAAGAAAGGGGAAAGAAAGCCCAAAGAAAGCCCAAAGAAAGCCCAAAGAAAGGGGAAAGAAAGCCCAAAGAAATGGGAAAGAAAGCCCAAAGAAAGGGGAAAGAAAGCCCAAAGAGAGCCCAAAGAAAGGAGAGAGAAAGCCCAAAGAAAGGAGAGAGAAAGCCCAAAGAAAGCCCAAGGAAACGGGAAAGAAAGCCCAAAGAAAGGGGAAAGAAAGCCCAAATAAAACGCAAAGAAAGGGGAAAGAAAGGGGAAAGAAAGGGGAAAGAAAGGGGAAAGAACGGGGAAAGAAAGCCCAAAGAAAGGGGAAAGAAAGCCCAAAGAAAGGGGAAAGAACGCCCAAAGAAAGGGGAAAGAAAGCCCAAAGAAAGGGGAATGATAGCCCAAAGAAAGGGGAAAGAAAGCACAAAGAAAGGGGAAAGAAAGCCCAAAGAAAGGGGAAAGAAAGACCAAAGAATGGGGAAAGAAAGCCCAAAGAAAAGGGAAAGAAAGCCCAAAGAAAGGGGAAAGAAAGCCCAAAGAATGCCTAAAGAAAGGGGAAAGAAAGCCTAAAGAAATGGGAAAGAAAGCCCAAAGAAAGGAGAAAGAAAGCCCAAGGAAAGGGGAAAGTAAGCCCAAAGAAAGCCCAAAGAAAGCCCAAAGAAAGTCCAAAGAAAGCCCAAAGAAAGGGGAAAAAAAGCCCAAAGAAAGGGGAAAGTAAGCGCAAAGAAAGGGGAAAGAAAGGCCAAAGGAAGCCCAAAGAAAGGCCAAAGGAAACCCAAAGAAAGGGGGAAGAACTCCCAAAGAAAGGGGAAACAAAGCCCAAAGAAAGAGGAAAGAAAGCTCAAAGAAAGGGGAAAGAAAGCATAAAAAAATGGGAAAGAAAGCCCAAAGAAATGGGAAAGAAAGGGGAAGAAAGGGGAAGCAAAGCCCAAAGAAAGGGGAAAGAAAGCCCAAAGAAATGGGAAAGAAAGCCCAAAGAAAGGAGAAAGAAAGCCCAAAGAAAGCCCACAGAAAGGGGAAAGAAAGCCCAAAGAAAACAAAAAGAAAGGGGAAAGAAAGGGGAAAGAATGGGGAAAGAAAGGGGAAAGAAAGGGGAAAGAAAGGAGAAAGAATGGGGAAAGAAAGGGGAAAGAAAGGGGAAAGAAATGGGTAAGAAAGGGGAAAGAAAGGGGAAAGGAAGCCCAAAGAAAGGGAAAAGAAAGGGGAAAGAAAGCCCAAAGAAAGGGGAAAGAAAGCCCAAAGAAAGGGCAAACAAAGCCCAAAGAAAGGGGAAAGAAAGCCCAAAGAAAGGGGAAAGAAAGCCCAAAGAAAGGGGAAAGAAAGCCCAAAGAAAGGGGAATGAAAGCACAAAGAAATGGGAAAGAAAGCCCAAAGAATGCCCAAAGAAAGCCCAAAGAAAGCCCAAAGAAAGGGGAAAGAAAGCCCAAAGAAAGGGGAAAGAATGCCAAAAGAAATGGGAAAGAAAGCCCAAATAAAGGGGAAAGAAAGCCCAAAGAAAGCCCAAAGAAAGGGGAAAGAAAGCCCAAAGAAATGGGAAAGAAAGCCCAAAGAAAGGGGAAAGAAAGCCCAAAGAAAGCCCAAAGAAAGGAGAGAGAAAGCCCAAAGAAAGGAGAGAGAAAGCCCAAAGAAAGCCCAAGGAAACGGGAAAGAAAGCCCAAAGAAAGTGGAAAGAAAGCCCAAATAAAACCCAAAGAAATGGGAAAGAAAGGGGAAAGAACGGGGAAAGAAAGGCCAAAGAAAGGGGAAAGAAAGCCCAAAGAAAGGGGAAAGAAAGCCCAAAGAAAGCCCAAAGAAAGGGGAAAGAAAGCCCAAAGAAAGGGGAAAGAAAGGCCAGAGAAAGGGGAAAGATAGCCCAAAGAAAGGGGAAAGAAAGCACAAAGAAAGGGGAAAGAAAGCCCAAAGAAAGAGGAAGGAAAGCCCAAAGAAAGGGGAAAGAAAGCCCAAAGAAAGGGGAAAGAAAGACCAAAGAATGGGGAAAGAAAGCCCAAAGAAAAGGGAAAGAAAGCCCAAAGAAAGGGGAAAGAAAGCCCAAAGAAAGCCCAAAGAAAGGGGAAAGAAAGCCTAAAGAAATGGGAAAGAAAGCCCAAAGAAAGGAGAAAGAAAGCCCAAAGAAAGGGGAAAGAAAGCCCAAAGGAAGCCCAAAGAAAGCCCAAAGAAAGCCCAAAGAAAGTCCAAAGAAAGCCCAAAGAAAGGGGAAAAAAAGCCCAAAGAAAGGGGAAAGAAAGACCAAAGAAAGTCCAAAGAAAGGGGAAAGAAAGCCCGAAGAAAGCCCAAAGAAAGGGGAAAGAAGGCACAAAGAAAGGGGAAAGAAAGCCCAAAGAAAGGGGAAAGAAAGCCCAAAGGAAGGGGAAAGAAAGCCCAAAGAAAGCCCAAAGAAAGCCCAAAGAAAGGGGAAAGAAAGCCCAAAGAAAAGGGAGAGAAAGCCCAAAGAAATGGGAAAGAAAGCCGAAAGAAAGCCCAAATAAAGCCCAAAGAAAGGCGAAAGAAAGCACAAAGAAACCCCAAAGAAAGCCCAAAGAAAGGGGAAAGAAATCCCAAAGAAAGGGGAAAGAAATCCCAAAGAAAGGGGAAAGAAAGCCCAAAGAAAGGGGAAAGAAAGCCCAAAGAAAGGGGAGAGAAATCCCAAGGACAGCCCAAAGAAAGCCGAAAGAGAGCCCAAAGAAAGGGGAAAAAAAGCCCAAGGAAAGCCCAAAGAAAGGGGAAAGAAAGCCCAAAGAAAGGGGAAAGAAAGCCCAACGAAAGCCCAAAGAAAGGGGAAAGAGAGCCCAAAGAAAGTGGAAAGAAAGGAGAAAGAAAGCCCAAAGAAAGGGGAAAGAAAGGGGAAAGAAAGCCCATAGACGGGAAAGAAAGGGGAAAGAAAGCCCAAAGAAAGCCCAAAGAAAGGGGAATGAAAACCCAAAGAAAGCCCAAAGAAAGGGGAAAGAAAGCCAAAGAGAGCCCAAAGAAAGCCCAAGGAAAGGGGAAAAAAAGCCCAAAGAAAGGGGAAAGAAAGGGGAAAGAAAGGCCAAAGAAAGGGGAAAGAAAAGGGAAAGAAAGCCCAAAGAAAGCCCAAAGAAAGCACAAAGAAAGGGGAAAGAAAGCCCAAAGAAAGGGGAAAGAAAACCCAAAGAAAGGGGAAAGAAAGCCCAAAGAAAGGGGAAAAAAAGCCCAAAGAAAGTCCAAAGAAAGTGGAAAGAAAGCTCAAAGAAAGGGGAAAGAAATCCCAAAGAAAGCCCAAAGAAAGGGGGAAGAAAGCCCAAAGAAAGGGGAAAGAAAACCCAAGGAAATGGGAAAGAAAGCCCAAAGAAAGCCCAGAGAAAGCCCAAGGAAAGGGGAAAGAAAGCCCAAAGAAAGCCCAAAGAAAGCCCAATGAAAGGGGAAAGAAAGCCCAAAGAAAGGGGAATGAAATCCCAAAGAAAGGGGAAAGAAAGCCCAAAGAAAGGGGAAAGAAAGCCCAAAGAAAGGGGAAAGAAAGCCCAAAGAAAGCCCAAAGAAAGGGGAAAGAAAGCCCAAATAAAGGGGAAAGAAAGCCCTAAGAAAGGGGAAAGAAAGCCCAAAGAAAGCCCAAAGAAAGCCCAAATTAAGGGGAAAGAAAGCCCAAAGATAAGCCAAAAGAAAGGGGAAAGAAAGCCCAAAGAAAGCCCAAAGAAAGGGGAAAGAAAGCCCAAAGAAAAGGGAGAGAAAGCCCAAAGAAAGGGGAAAGAAAGCCGAAAGAAAGCCCAAAGAAAGCCCAAAGAAAGGCGAAAGAAAGCACAAAGAAAGCCCAAAGAAAGCCCTAAGAAAGGGGAAAGAAAGCCCAAAGAAAGGGGAAAGAAAGCCCAAAGAAAGGGGAGAGAAATCCCAAAGACAGCCCAAAGAAAGCCGAAAGAGAGCCCAAAGAAAGGGGAAAAAAAGCCCAAAGAAAGCCCAAAGAATGGGGAAAGAAAGCCCAAAGAAAGGGGAAAGAAAGCCCAAAGAACGGGGAAAGAAAGGGGAAAGAAAGGGGAAAGAAAGCCCAAAGAATGGGGAAAGAAAAGGGAAAGAAAGCCCAAAGAAAGGGGAAAGAAAGGGGAAAGAAACCCAAAGAAAGCCCAAAGAAAGGGGAAAGAAAGCCCAAAGAAAGCCCAAAGAAAGGGGAAATAAATCCCAAAGAAAGCAAAGGAAAGGGGAAAGAAAGCCAAAGAAAGGGAAAAGAAAGCCCAAAGAAAGGGGAAAGAAAGCCCAAAGAAAGGGGAAAGAGAGCCCAAAGAAAGCCAAAAGAAAGGGGAAAAAAGGCCAAAGAAAGGGGAAAGAAAGCCCAAAGAAACCCAAAGTAAGGGGAAAGAAAGCCCAAATAAAGGGGAAAGAAAGCCCAAAGAAAGGGGAAAGAAAGCCCAAAGAAAGCCCAAAGAAAGCCCAATGAAAGGGGAAAGAAAGCCCAAAGAAAGGGGAATGAAATCCCAAAGAAAGGGGGAAAGAAAGCCCAAAGAAAGGGGAAAGAAAGCCCAAAGAAAGGGGAAAGAAAGCCCAAAGAAAGCCCAAAGAAAGGGGAAAGAAAGCCCAAATAAAGGGGAAAGAAAGCCCTAAGAAAGGGGAAAGAAAGCCCAAAGAAAGCCCAAAGAAAGCCCAAATTAAGGGGAAAGAAAGCCCAAAGAAAGCCAAAGAAAGGGGAAAGAAAGCCCAAAGAAAGCCCAAAGAAAGGGGAAAGAAAGCCCAAAGAAAAGGGAGAGAAAGCCCAAAGAAAGGGGAAAGAAAGCCGAAAGAAAGCCCAAAGAAAGCCCAAAGAAAGGCGAAAGAAAGCACAAAGAAAGCCCAAAGAAAGCCCTAAGAAAGGGGAAAGAAAGCCCAAGGAAATGGGAAAGAAAGCCCAAAGAAAGCCCAGAGAAAGCCAAGGGAAAGGGGAAAGAAAGCCCAAAGAAAGCCCAAAGAAAGCCCAATGAAAGGGGAAAGAAAGCCCAAAGAAAGGGGAATGAAATCCCAAAGAAAGGGGAAAGAAAGCCCAAAGAAAGGGGAAAGAAAGCCCAAAGAAAGGGGAAAGAAAGCCCAAAGAAAGCCCAAAGAAAGGGGAAAGAAAGCCCAAATAAAGGGGAAAGAAAGCCCTAAGAAAGGGGAAAGAAAGCCCAAAGAAAGCCCAAAGAAAGCCCAAATTAAGGGGAAAGAAAGCCAAAGAAAGCCAAAAGAAAGGGGGAAAGAAAGCCCAAAGAAAGCCCAAAGAAAGGGGAAAGAAAGCCCAAAGAAAAGGGAGAGAAAGCCCAAAGAAAGGGAAAGAAAGCCGAAAGAAAGCCCAAAGAAAGCCCAAAGAAAGGCGAAAGAAAGCACAAAGAAAGCCCAAAGAAAGCCCTAAGAAAGGGGAAAGAAAGCCCAAAGAAAGGGGAAAGAAAGCCCAAAGAAAGGGGAGAGAAATCCAAAGACAGCCCAAAGAAAGCCGAAAGAGAGCCCAAAGAAAGGGGAAAAAAAGCCCAAAGAAAGCCCAAAGAATGGGGAAAGAAAGCCCAAAGAAAGGGAAAAGAAAGCCCAAAGAACGGGGAAAGAAAGGGGAAAGAAAGGGGAAAGAAAGCCCAAAGAATGGGGAAAGAAAAGGGAAAGAAAGCCCAAAGAAAGGGGAAAGAAAGGGGAAAGAAACCCCAAAGAAAGCCAAAGAAAGGGGAAAGAAAGCCCAAAGAAAGCCCAAAGAAAGGGGAAATAAATCCAAAGAAAGCCAAAGGAAAGGGGAAAGAAAGCCCAAAGAAAGGGAAAAGAAAGCCCAAAGAAAGGGAAAGAAAGCCCAAAGAAAGGGGAAAGAGAGCCCAAAGAAAGCCAAAAGAAAGGGGAAAAAAGGCCAAAGAAAGGGGAAAGAAAGCCCAAAGAAAGCCCAAAGTAAGGGGAAAGAAAGCCCAAATAAAGGGGAAAGAAAGCCCAAAGAAAGGGGAAAGAAAGCCCAAAGAAAGCCCAAAGAAAGCCCAATGAAAGGGGAAAGAAAGCCCAAAGAAAGGGGAATGAAATCCCAAAGAAAGGGGAAAGAAAGCCCAAAGAAAGGGGAAAGAAAGCCCAAAGAAAGGGGAAAGAAAGCCCAAGAAAGCCCAAAGAAAGGGGAAAGAAAGCCCAAATAAAGGGGAAAGAAAGCCCTAAGAAAGGGGAAAGAAAGCCCAAAGAAAGCCCAAAGAAAGCCCAAATTAAGGGGAAAGAAAGCCCAAAGAAAGCCAAAAGAAAGGGGAAAGAAAGCCCAAAGAAAGCCCAAAGAAAGGGGAAAGAAAGCCCAAAGAAAAGGGAGAGAAAGCCCAAAGAAAGGGGAAAGAAAGCCGAAAGAAAGCCCAAAGAAAGCCCAAAGAAAGGCGAAAGAAAGCACAAAGAAAGCCCAAGAAAGCCCTAAGAAAGGGGAAAGAAAGCCCAAAGAAAGGGGAAAGAAAGCCCAAAGAAAGGGGAGAGAAATCCCAAAGACAGCCCAAAGAAAGCCGAAAGAGAGCCCAAAGAAAGGGGAAAAAAAGCCCAAAGAAAGCCCCAAAGAATGGGGAAAGAAAGCCAAAGAAAGGGGAAAGAAAGCCCAAAGAACGGGGAAAGAAAGGGGAAAGAAAGGGGAAAGAAAGCCCAAAGAATGGGGAAAGAAAAGGGAAAGAAAGCCCAAAGAAAGGGGAAAGAAAGGGGAAAGAAACCCCAAAGAAAGCCCAAAGAAAGGGGAAAGAAAGCCCAAGAAAGCCCAAAGAAAGGGGAAATAAATCCCAAAGAAAGCCAAAGGAAAGGGGAAAGAAAGCCCAAAGAAAGGGAAAAGAAAGCCCAAAGAAAGGGGAAAGAAAGCCCAAAGAAAGGGGAAAGAGAGCCCAAAGAAAGCCAAAAGAAAGGGGAAAAAAGGCCAAAGAAAGGGGAAAGAAAGCCCAAAGAAAGCCCAAAGTAAGGGGAAAGAAAGCCCAAATAAAGGGGAAAGAAAGCCCAAAGAAAGGGGAAAGAAAGCCCAAAGAAAGCCCAAAGAAAGCCCAAAGGAAGGGGAAAGAAAGCCCGAAGAAAGGGGAAAGAAAGCCCAAAGAAAGGGGAAAGAAAGCCCAAAGAAAAGGGAGAGAAAGCCGCAAAGAAACGGGAAAGAAAGCCGAAAGAAAGCCCAAAGAAATCCCAAAGAAAGGCGAAAGAAAGTACAAAGAAATCCCAAAGAAAGCCCAAAGAAAGAGGAAAGAAATCCCAAAGAAAGGGGAAAGAAAGCCCAAAGAAAGGGGAAAGAAAGCCCAAAGAAAGGGGAAAGAAAGCCCAAAGACAGCCAAAGAAAGCCCAAAGAGAGCCCAAAGAAAGGGGAAAAAAAGCCCAAAAGAAAGCCCAAAGAAAGGGGAAAGAAAGCCCAAAGAAAGGGAAAGAAAGCCCAAAGAAAGCCCAAAGAAAGGGGAAAGAAAGCCCAAAGAAAGGGGAAAGAAAGGAGAAAGAAAGCCAAAAGAAAGGGGAAAGAAAGGGAAAAGAAAGGGGAAAGAAAGGGGAAAGAAAGGGGAAAGAAAGCCCAAAGAAACCCCAAGAGAGCCCAAAGAAAGCCCAAAAAAAGGGGAAAGAAAGCCCAAAGAAAGCCCAAAGAAAGGGGAAGAAAGCCCAAAGAAAGCCCAAAGAAAGGGGAAAGAAACCCAAAGAAATCCCAAAGAAAGAGGAAAGAAAGCCCAAAGTAAGTGGAAAGAAAGCCCAAAGAAAGCCCAAAGAAAGGGGAAAGAAAGCCCAAAGAAAGCCCAAAGAAAGGGGAAAGAAAGCCCAACGAAAGCCCAAAGAAAGGGGAAAGAAAGCCCAAAATAAGGGGAAAGAAAGCCCAAAGAAAGCCAAAGAAAGGGGAAAGAAAGCCCAAAGAAAGGGGAAAGAAAGGGGAAAGAAAGGGGTAAGAAAGGGGAAAGAAAGGGGAAAGAAAGGTGAAAGAAAGTGGAAAGAAAGGGGAAAGAAACCCCAAAGAAAGGGGAAAGAAAGCCCAAAGAAAGGGGAAAGAAAGGGGAAAGAAAGCCCAAAGAAAGCCAAAGAAAGGGGAAAGAAAGCCCAAAGAAAGCCCAAAGAAAGGAGAAAGAAATCCCAAAGAAAGCCCAAAGAAACGGGAAAGAAAGCCCAAAGAAAGGGGAAAGAAAGCCCAAAGAAAGCCCAAAGAAAGCCCAAAGAAAGGGGAAAGAAAGCCCAAAGAAAGGGGGAAAGAAAGCCCAAAGAAAGTCCAAAGAAAGGAGAAAGAAAAGCCCAAAGAAAGGGGAAAGAAAGGGGAAAGAAAGTCCAAAGAAAGCCCAAAGAAAGCCCAAAGAAAGGGGAAAGAAAGCCCAAAGAAAGCCCAAAGAAAGCCCAAAGAAAGGGGGAAAGAAAGCCAAAGAAAGGGCAAAGAAAGCCCAAAGAAAGAAGAAAGAAAGCCCAAAGAAAGGGGAAAGAAAGGCCAAGGAAAGCCCAAAGAAAGGGGAAAGAAAGCCCAAAGAAAGCCCAAAAAAAGGGGGAAAGAAAGCCCAAAGAAAGGGGAAAGAAAGGGGAAAGAAAGGGGAAAGAAAGCCCAAAGAAAGCCCAAAGAAAGCCCAAAGAAAGGGCAAAGAAAGCCCAAAGAAAGGGCAAAGAAAGCCCAAAGAAATGGGAAAGAAAGCCCAAAGAAAGGAAAAAGAAAGCCCAAAGAAAGGGGAAAGAAAGCCCAAAGAAAGGGGAAAGAAAGCCCAAAGAAATGGGAAAGAAAGCCCAAAGAAAGGGGAAAGAAAGCCCAAAGAAAGGAGAGAGAAAGCCCAAAGAAAGCCCCAAAGAAAGGGGAAAGTAAGCTCAAAGAAAGGGGAAAGAAAGCCCAAAGAAAGCCCATGAAAGGGGAAAGAAAGGGGAAAGAAAGGTGAAAAAAGTGGAAAGAAAGGGGAAAGAAAGGGGAAAGAAAGCCCAAAGAAAGGGGAAAGAAAAGCCCAAAGAAAGGGGAAGGAAAGCTCAAAAAAAGCCCAAAGAAAGGGGAAAGAATGCCCAAAGAAAGGGGAAAGAAAGCCCAAAGAAAGGCGAAAGAAAGCCCAAAGAAAAGGGAAAGAAAGCCCAAAGAAATGGGAAAGAAAGCCAAAGAAAGTCCAAAGAAAGGGGAAAGAAAGCCCAAAGAAATGGGAAAGAAAGCCCAAAGAAAGCAGAAAGAAAGCCCAAAGACAGGGGAAAGAAAGCCCAAAGAAAGGGGAAAGAAAGCCCAAAGAAGCTTAAAGAAATGGGAAAGAAGGCACAAAGAAAGGTGAAAGAAAGCCCCAAAGAAAGGGGAAAGAAAGCCCAAAGAAAGCCCAAAGAAAGGGGGAAAGAAAGCCCAAAGAAAGGGGAAAAAAATCCCAAAGAAAGGGAAAGAAAGCTCAAGGAAAGGGGAAAGAAAGCCCAAAGAAAGGGGAAAGAAAGCCCAAAGAAAGCCCAAAGAAAGGGGAAAGAAACCCCAAAGAAAGCCCAAAGAAAGGGGAAAGAAAGCCCAAAGAAAGCCAAAAGAAAGGGTAAAGAAAGCCCAAAGAAAGGGGAAAGAAAGCCCAAAGAAAGGGGAAAGAAATCCCAAAGAAAGGGGAAAGAAAGCTCAAGGAAAGGGGAAAGAAAGCCCAAAGAAAGGGAAAGAAAGCCCAAAGAAAGCCCAAAGAAAGGGGAAAGAAACCCCAAAGAAATCCCAAAGAAAGGGGGAAAGAAAGCCCAAAGAAAGCCAAAAGAAAGGGTAAGAAGAAGCACAAAGAAAGGGGAAAGAAAGCCCAAAGAAAGTCCAAAGAAAGGAGAAAGAAAGCCCAAAGAAAGGGGAAAGAAAGGGGAAATAAAGTCCAAAGAAAGCCCAAAGAAAGTCCAAAGAAAGCCCAAGAAAGGGGAAAGAAAGCCCAAAGAACGGGGAAAGAAAGCCGAAAGAAAGCGCAAGGAAAGCCCAAAGAAAGCCCAAAGAAAGGGGAGAGAAAGCCCAAAGAAAGGGGAAAGAAAGGCCAAAGAAAGCCCAAAGAAAGGGGAAAGAAAGCCCAAAGAAAGGGGAAAGAAAGCCCAAAGAAAGGGGAAAGAAAGCTCAAGGAAAGGGGTAAGAAAGCACAAAAAAAGGGGAAAGAAAGCCCAAAGAAAGGGGAAAGAAAGGGGAAAGAAAGGGGAAAGAAAGGGGAAAGAAAGCCCAAAGAAAGGGGAAAGAAAGCCCCAAAGAAAGGGGAAAGAAATCCCAAATAAAGCCCAAAGAAAGGGGAAAGAAAGGGGAAAGAATGGGGAAAGAAATGGGAAAGAAAGGGGAAAGAAAGGAGAAAGAATGGGGAAAGAATGGGGAAAGAAAGGGGAAAGAAAGCCAAAGAAAGGGGAAAGAAAGCCCAAAGAAAGCCCAAAGAAAGGGGGAAAGAAACCCCAAAGAAAGCCCAAAGAAAGCCCAAAGAAAGGGGAAAGAAAGCCCAAAGAAATCCAAAAGAAAGGGTAAAGAAAGCCCAAAGAAAGGGGAAAGAAAGCCCAAAGAAAGGGGAAAGAAATCCCAAAGAAAGGGGAAAGAAAGCTCAAGGAAAGGGGAAAGAAAGCCCAAAGAAAGGGGAAAGAAAGCCCAAAGAAAGCCCAAAGAAAGGGGAAAGAAACCCCAAAGAAAGCCCAAAGAAAGGGGAAAGAAAGCCCAAAGAAAGCCAAAAGGAAAGGGTAAAGAAAGCCCAAAGAAAGGGGAAAGAAAGCCCAAAGAAAGTCCAAAGAAAGGAGAAAGAAAGCCCAAAGAAAGGGGAAAGAAAGGGGAAATAAAGTCCAAAGAAAGCCCAAAGAAAGTCCAAAGAAAGCCCAAAGAAAGGGGAAAGAAAGCCCAAAGAACGGGGAAAGAAAGCCGAAAGAAAGCGCAAGGAAAGCCCAAAGAAAGCCCAAAGAAAGGGGAGAGAAAGCCCAAAGAAAGGGGAAAGAAAGGCCAAAGAAAGCCCAAAGAAAGGGGAAAGAAAGCCCAAAGAAAGGGGAAAGAAAGCCCAAAGAAGGGGAAAGAAAGCTCAAGGAAAGGGGGTAAGAAAGCACAAAAAAAGGGGAAAGAAAGCCCAAAGAAAGGGGAAAGAAAGGGGAAAGAAAGGGGAAAGAAAGCCCAAAGAAAGGGGAAAGAAAGCCCAAATAAAGCCCAAAGAAAGGGGAAAGAAAGGGGAAAGAATGGGGAAAGAAATGGGAAAGAAAGGGGAAAGAAAGGAGAAAGAATGGGGAAAGAATGGGGAAAGAAAGGGGAAAGAAAGCACAAAAAAAGGGGGAAAGAAAGCCCAAAGAAAGCCCAAAGAAAGGGAAAGAAACCCCAAAGAAAGCCCAAAGAAAGGGGAAAGAAATCCCAAAGAAAGCCAAAAGAAAGGGTGAAGAAAGCCCAAAGAAAGGGGAAAGAAGCCCAAAGAAAGGGGAAAACAAATCCCAAAGAAAGGGGAAAGAAAGCTCAAGGAAAGGGGAAAGAAAGCCCAAAGAAAGGGGAAAGAAAGCCCAAAGAAAGCCCAAGAAAGGGGAAAGAAACCCCAAAGAAAGCCCAAAGAAAGGGGAAAGAAAGCCCAAAGAAAGCCAAAAGAAAGGGTAAAGAAAGCCCAAAGAAAGGGAAAGAAAGCCCAAAGAAAGTCCAAAGAAAGGAGAAAGAAAGCCCAAAGAAAGGGGAAAGAAAGGGGAAATAAAGTCCAAAGAAAGCCCAAAGAAAGTCCAAAGAAAGCCCAAAGAAAGGGGAAAGAAAGCCCAAAGAACGGGGAAAGAAAGCCGAAAGAAAGCGCAAAGAAAGCCCAAAGAAATCCCAAACAAAGCCCAAGAAAAGTAGGGGAAAATGAAGAAAGGAAAGGAAAAGAAACGAAGTAAGACTCAGAAACGAAAGCGAAGAAAGTGGACAGAAAAAGCAAAAAGGGGGAAGAGAAGCCCAAAGAAAGGGGGAAAGAAAGGCCAAAGAAAGCCCAAAGAATGGGGAAGAAAGCCCAAGAAAGGGGAAAGAAAGCCCAAAGAAAGGGGAAAGAAAGCTCAAGGAAAGGGGTAAGAAAGCACAAAAAAAGGGGAAATAAAGCCCAAGAAAGGGGAAAGAAAGGGGAAAGAAAGGGGGGAAAGAAAGCCCAAAGAAAGGGGAAAGAAAGCCCAAAGAAAGGGGAAAGAAATCCCAAATAAAGCCCAAAGAAAAGGGGAAAGAAAGGGGAAAGAATGGGGAAAGAAAGGGGAAAGAAAAGGGAAAGAAATGGGAAAGAAAGGGGAAAGAAAGGGGAAAGAAAGCCCAAAGAAAGGGGGAAAGAAAGGGGAAATAAAGCCCAAAGACGGGGGGAAAGAAAGCCCAAAGAAAGGGGAAAGAAAGGGGAAAGAAAGCCCAAAGAAAGGGGAAAGAAAGCCCAAAGAAAGGGGAAAGAAAGCCCAAAGAAAGGGGAAAGAAAGCCCAAAGAAAGGGAAAGAAAGCCCAAAGAAAGCCGAAATAAAGCCCAAAGAAAGGGGAAAGAAAGCCCAAAGAAATGGGAAAGAAAGCCCAAAGAAAGGGGTAGAAAGCCCAAAGAAAGCCCAAAGAAAGGGGAAAGAAAGCCCAAAGAAAGCCCAAAGAAAGGGGAAAGAAAGCCCAAAGAAGGGGGGAAAGAAAGCACAAAGAAAAGGGAAAGAAAGCCCCAAAGAAAGGGGAAGGAAGCCCAAAGAAAGGGGAAAGAAAGCCCAAAGAAATGGGAAAGAAAGCCCAAGAAAGGGGAAAGAAAGCCCAAAGAAATGGGAAAGAAAGCCCAAAGAAAGGGGAAAGAAAGCCCAAAGAAAGCCCAAAGAAAGGGGAAAGAAAGCCCAAAGAAATCCCAAAGAAAGGGGAAAGAAAGCCCAAAGAAAGGGGAAAGAAAGCCCAAAGAAAGGAGAGAGAAAGCCCAAAGAAAGCCCAAAGAAAGGGGAAGAAAGCCAAAAGAAAGGGGGAAAGAAAGCCCAAAGAAAGCCCAAAGAAAGGGGAAAGAAAGGGGAAAGAAAGGGGAAAGAAAGGGGGAAGAAAGGGGAAGAAAGGGGGAAGAACCGGGAAAGAAAGGGAAAGAAAGCCCAAAGAAAGGGGAAAGAAAGCCCAAAGAAAGGGGAAAGAAAGCCCACAGAAAGCCCAAACAAAGCGGAAAGAAAGCCCAAAGAAAGCCCAAAGAAAGGGGAAAGAAAGCCCAAAGAAAGCCCAAAGAAAGGGGAAGAAAGCCCAAAGAAAGGGGAAAGAAAGCCCAAAGAAAGCCCAAAGAAAGGGGAAAGAAAGCCCAAGAAAGCCCAAAGAAAGGGGAAAGAAAGCCCAAAGAAAGGGGAAAGAAAGCCAAAGAAGGAAGCCCCCCGACCAAAGAAACCCAAAGAAAGGAAAAAAAACCCAAAAAGAAAGCAAAGAACGGCAAAAGGACAAAAGGAAAAACAAAGAAGCACAAAGAAAAGGGAAAGAAAGCCCAAAGAAAGGGGAAGGAAAGCCCAAAGAAAGGGAAAGAAAGCCCAAAGAAATGGGAAAGAAAGCCCAAAGAAAGGGGAAAGAAAGCCCAAAGAAATGGGAAAGAAAGCCCAAAGAAAGGGGAAAGAAAGCCCAAAGAAAGCCCAAAGAAAGGGGAAAGAAAGCCCAAAGAAATCCCAAAGAAAGGGGGAAAGAAAGCCCAAAGAAAGGGGAAAGAAAGCCCAAAGAAAGGAGAGAGAAAGCCCAAGAAAGCCCAAAGAAAGGGGAAAGAAAGCCAAAAGAAAGGGGAAAGAAAGCCCAAAGAAAGCCCAAGAAAGGGGAAAGAAAGGGGAAAGAAAGGGGAAAGAAAGGGGGGAAGAAAGGGGAAAGAAAGGGGAAAGAACGGGAAAGAAAGGGGAAAGAAAGCCCAAAGAAAGGGGAAAGAAAGCCCAAAGAAAGGGGAAAGAAAGCCCACAGAAAGCCCAAACAAAGCGGAAAGAAAGCCCAAAGAAAGCCCAAAGAAAGGGGAAAGAAAGCCCAAAGAAAGCCCAAAGAAAGGGGAAAGAAAGCCCAAAGAAAGGGGAAAGAAAGCCCAAAGAAAGGGGGAAAGAAAGCCCAAAGAAAGGGGAAAGAAATGGGAAAGAAAGCCCAAAGAAAGGGGTAAGAAAGCCCAAAGAAAGCCCAAAGAAAGGGGAAAGAAAGCCCAAAGAAAGCCCAAAGAAAGGGGAAAGAAAGCCCAAAGAAAGGGGAAAGAAAGCCCAAAGAAAGGGGAAAGAAAGCCCAAAGAAAGGGGAAAGAAAGCCCAAAGAAATGGAAAGGAAGCCCAAAGAAAGGGGGAAAGAAAGCCAAAGAAAGGGAGAGAGAAAGCCCAAGAAAGCCCAAAGAAAGGGGAAAGTAAGCTCAAAGAAAGGGGAAAGAAAGCCCAAAGAAAGCCCATGAAAGGGGAAAGAAAGGGGAAAGAAAGGGGAAAAAAGTGGAAAGAAAGGGGAAAGAAAGGGGAAAGAAAGCCCAAAGAAAGGGGAAAGAAAGCCCAAAGAAAGGGGAAGGAAAGCTCAAAAAAAGCCCAAAGAAAGGGGAAAGAATGCCCAAAGAAAGGGGAAAGAAAGCCCAAAGAAAGGCGAAAGAAAGCCCAAAGAAAAGGGAAAGAAAGCCCAAAGAAATGGAAAGAAAGCCCAAAGAAAGTCCAAAGAAAGGGGAAAGAAAGCCCAAAGAAATGGGAAAGAAAGCCCAAAGAAAGCAGAAAGAAAGCCCAAAGACAGGGGAAAGAAAGCCCAAAGAAAGGGGAAAGAAAGCCCAAAGAAAGCTTAAAGAAATGGGAAAGAAGGCACAAAGAAAGGTGAAAGAAAGCCCAAAGAAAGGGGAAAGAAAGCCCAAAGAAAGGGGAAAGAAAGGGGAAATAAAGCCCAAAGACGGGGGAAAAGAAAGCCCAAAGAAAGGGGAAAGAAAGGGGAAAGAAAGCCCAAAGAAAGGGGAAAGAAAGCCCAAAGAAAGGGGAAAGAAAGCCCAAAGAAAGGGGAAAGAAAGCCCAAAGAAAGCCGAAATAAAGCCCAAAGAAAGGGGAAAGAAAGCCCAAAGAAATGGGAAAGAAAGCCCAAAGAAAGGGGTAAGAAAGCCCAAAGAAAGCCCAAAGAAAGGGGAAAGAAAGCCCAAGAAAGCCCAAAGAAAGGGGAAAGAAAGCCCAAAGAAAGGGGAAAGAAAGCCCAAAGAAAGGGGAAAGAAAGCACAAAGAAAAGGGAAAGAAAGCCCAAAGAAAGGGGAAGGAAAGCCCCAAAGAAAGGGGAAAGAAAGCCCAAAGAAATGGGAAAGAAAGCCCAAAGAAAGGGGAAAGAAAGCCCAAAGAAATGGGAAAGAAAGCCCAAAGAAAGGGGAAAGAAAGCCTAAAGAAAGCCCAAAGAAAGGGGAAAGAAAGCCCAAAGAAATCCCAAAGAAAGGGGAAAGAAAGCCCAAAGAAAGGGGAAGAAAGCCCAAAGAAAGGAGAGAGAAAGCCCAAAGAAAGCCCAAAGAAAGGGGAAAGAAAGCCAAAAGAAAGGGGAAAGAAAGCCCAAAGAAAGCCCAAAGAAAGGGGAAAGAAAGGGGGAAAGAAAGGGGAAAGAAAGGGGGAAGAAAGGGGAAAGAAAGGGGAAAGAACCGGGAAAGAAAGGGGAAAGAAAGCCCAAAGAAAGGGGAAAGAAAGCCCAAAGAAAGGGGAAAGAAAGCCCACAGAAAGCCCAAACAAAGCGGAAAGAAAGCCCAAAGAAAGCCCAAAGAAAGGGGAAAGAAAGCCCAAAGAAAGCCCAAAGAAAGGGGAAAGAAAAGCCCAAAGAAAGGGGAAAGAAAGCCCAAAGAAAGGGGAAAGAAAGCCCAAAGAAAGGGGAAAGAAAGGGGAAAGAAAGCCCAAAGAAAGGGGAAAGAAAGCCCAAAGAAAGGGGGAAAGAAAGCCCAAAGAAAGGGGAAAGAAAGCCCAAAGAAAGCCGAAATAAAGCCCAAAGAAAGGGGAAAGAAAGCCAAAGAAATGGGAAAGAAAGCCCAAAGAAAGGGGTAAGAAAGCCCAAAGAAAGCCCAAAGAAAGGGGAAAGAAAGCCCAAAGAAAGCCCAAAGAAAGGGGAAAGAAAGCCCAAAGAAAGGGGAAAGAAAGCCCAAAGAAAGGGGAAAGAAAGCCCAAAGAAAGCCCAAAAAAAGGGGAAAGAAAGCCCAAAGAAAGGGGAAAGAAAGGGGAAAGAAAGGGGAAAGAAAGCCCAAAGAAAGGGGAAAGAAAGCCCAAAGAAAGGAGAGAGAAAGCCCAAAGAAAGCCCAAAGAAAGGGGAAAGTAAGCTCAAAGAAAGGGGAAAGAAAGCCCAAAGAAAGCCCATGAAAGGGGAAAGAAAGGGGAAA